>NC_073693.1:299354062-299394767 GCF_029784155.1 Uranotaenia lowii | reverse complement strand
TGGCCCCGTGAGATATGAATCAATCCATTCAAGCGCCCATTCAGGAAAACCTAGCTGATCCAGCTTAGCTACAAGTATTTTGTGCGGGACACGGTCAAACGCTTTTGCGAAGTCTATATAAACAGAGTCCACTTGAAAACCTTTCTCCATGCTGTTACTCAAGAGAGCTTACATAGCACATCAGATTGGTTACGGTTGATCTTCGCTTCATAAAACCATGTTGAGCCTCAGATATAAAAGGTTTTGCAGCGGCATATATTCGTTCATGCATTAGGACTTCAAAAATCTTAGATATTGAGTTCAAAATTGATATAGGTCGGTAATTATCTACGCAGTTAATATTTCCTGATTTGTGAATCGGTGAGATGGACGCAACTTTCCATGCTCTGGGAAAAGATCTTTCCGATAGTGACCGGTTTATTATACTACAAATCGGGGCAGCTAAAGGTGCTGCGCAAAGTTTTAAAAAAGCTGTGGGTATGCGATCTGGACCAGAACCTTTAGTTGGGTCAAGCGAAGACAATTGTTCGTAGATATCCTGCTCAGTGAAACACGGTAAAGGTAAGTTGATATCGTACGATTGAATAGAGGCGATGTAGTAGCTGTCAGAGTCGGTACTGAGCTGGACAATATACACTTTGGAAGAAATCAGCGAACATATTAGCCGATTCAGTCGAGTTAGAGGCAGTGACTCCATTCAACCTCATGTCTGCAGGAATCGATGCGTTCCGTTTTCTTCGATTAAAGTGTTTCCAGAATGACGATGGATCACGTTTGAGGTTTTGTTGAAGCTGAGAAATGTGTTGGCGGAAGAGCAGATCGTTCAGGTTTTTGAATTCATTATCTAGGGATCTCAAATGGTATCTGCGATTTTCAGAACGATTCTTGTTAAAACTTTTGCGTGCCTTTCGTAGCTGATTTCGTATATATAAATTTTTTGTAAAGCTTAAAAAACTTATCAACCAATGGGACTTTATTTGATATAAGAGGATTTTTGGGAATGAAAAAATAAGGTATGATTATTAAAAATCGCGACCGTCCATTCAGCAGGGGGGTGAAGGTAAGGCTCTCTTATCAGTTTTTCAGCATAAATCTAGAACATATCAAGGAAAAGCAACCATATTTTATAAGTAAGACCTCCAGACAGATTCAAATGATCAGATCTTTAACACAAATTTTTAGAGGAAGATTTAGAATATTTGTTTAATTTATCTTTGTGTTGCAATTCGAAACTCCAGCTGCACCTCTCATTTTATAGCGGTTGCTTATAAATTATGCTATAATTTGATTTAAAATAATGCCAATAAAACAATAAAAATTTGAATAATTTTTGAAAATATCATTTGATTTTGAAAGGTGTAGCGAAGCACACCGGGTCAGCTAGTTTGATATAATTATGCATATACTTATCGTAATTTGGGAGTCAGCAAAAAAAAATATCGATATTCGATATATGATATTCGGTTTTTCTCAAAAGTTAACAGCAATCGAAATTTGAGCGTAAAACACATGTTCTGGCGCGCATTCTACCCAAATTTTGATATGATTGTTTTTAGTTAATATTTGTGAAAATTAAATGAAATTTTAAAAAATATTTATAGTGAACCGCAGGGGCATACGAATGGAAAAATGAAAAGTTAAAATTTTATCAGCCTGCCGCAGTCTGGTTTGCCATGAAACTTTTAATGTTAATCATGAAAAAATACAAGTTTCACGCAGATTCGATTTATTCTTCTGTTTCTGAGAGTTTAAGTTGTTTTAATGAAATTTTCACCTGACAAATGATAGGTAAGCTTGTTTGCCGCAACAAAAATGGAGAAAAACATCATTCGTAGCCATAAGTTGGCGTATTTTTGATAAATAATGGCATGCTTTCCCCTAACAGTTATTCCGCTTTAAATTTTCGGAGCTCTTGGTGGACACTTCTGCACTTCCTTCAAGTTTTCACTCCAAGCCATATCTAGTTTATTCCCGACTTGTTTACCTTCTGAAATTAATATTATTTTTAGTGAACCTGCATATAAAAAAGCAACGTCTGATCCCTCTTAAAATAAAATATCTGGCCACATCGCCGAAAGCTTGGACAAAAAAATCCTCAGCACCTGTTTTGTTGCACAATGTTCAAGCTCTAAAGTAAACGCTCAATAAATCCGACAAAACAACATTGAAAAAACAAACACATAGTTTTCTAACTACGACCAGGAGCCACCAGAACAGTTTAAAAAAAAAATGCTCCTAATCATAAATCCATAAATATGAAGAGTTTTAAAATTATTTGCTTGAACCACAACAGCAATCACAATACTCTCCTTGGTTGAGTTTTCAATTAGAAAGCTAAAAGCTCCACGACAAAAGTTCGGATCGATTGAAATCGATTTTGACAGTTCTTTTGTATCGATTGGAATTGTGTGTTTCAGAAGTCGCTTCTCTTGCATGTAGGTTCACTAACTTTTTTTAAAATTTTCACGGACGAAAAATCAACGCGTGCGATTGGCAGAAGTCGCCTACTCCCTCCTTCAAATTTCCTTGAACACTAACCGCAAAATCACTAAACTTCTGAAATTTGGAAAGTTTATTAATGACGTTTTCGTTTTTCTCCACAAGCGCGGGGGCAAAACTTTTTCTGAATAAACAAACAGAATCGTTACCCGGGACGATGCAAATATATGGTTGCTATACTCATCCTTATGCTTACCCCCAACACTGACAACTTTTACGGGGTGCAACCGCCTGCTTGAGGTTCAAATCTCGGGCAAAACTAGTGGACTTCTGAATTAATAAACGAACATAATAACAGTAGTTAGGGCAAAACTCGTGGGTAACTAGGTTGCCACTGCCAATAAACGAAAACACTATAAGACACTAGACTGAGTCGATTTGGGGTCATTTTTGAATTTATGAAACCCTAGGGTCTGAAAAGCTCCGATTTGGTTCAAAACTCAACAATCATTTTTTGGAAAAATTTTTTATTGACGTTTACATGAGTAAATTTCAACTTTTATGTTTGTATGGGAAAAATTTAATGTTTTGCACTGAAAAATCAACATCATGTTTGTTTCTTCTGTGGAACCGAGCCTGCTTATGATGCCAATTAATAAATTCTCCAAATGAAATTTTTCGCTGATCAACTTTGTCCAAGACGTTAACTTAGTATCTTATTAGGAAGAAAGTTATTAGCTGTTTAACAGGGGTATGTCTTTTGGCATTGATAAACAATAAATTTAATTGACATCAACTCAGTCTATAAAGATACATCATTTAAAAATACTGAAAATAATGATAAACATTTACAATACACACTTAGTTGATATGCTGATAATTTTACGTATGGAGTCTATCTTCATTGATTATGCTACGTTCATACTCAGTTGAATAGGTGAAAGTCATAAAGATTGAGTGTTAAAATCAATAAGCATGTATAATAAGATAATTTCATTCTAATTATACATGCTTATTGATTTTAACACTCAATCTTTTCACGTTATTTTTCACCCGATGTGTAAATGGAGCTTTAAAAAAAGTGGTGGCTCCAGAGAGGCCTCTACTATTATTCAAAACATTTTTCTTGAATGATTACACGACCTCAGCATAAACAAAGTTATTTTTCTTGGCCGAATTGGCTATATATTTCTGACTCATAAAGCTTATAGCATGAATATTCATTAGGCGTTAGCTTCAGACTTCTTTAAGTAATAAATTCAAATCTTTATATCTTTTTATCTTTATATTTTTATATCTTCTTAGACATAACGCCTATCCAAATATGACTAAAATAAGGTTTTTCCTCGCCAATTTCAGGTCTTCGTGCTGCTGAGCGAGAAAACGGCCTATCACTTCCCGACGGTGGAGATCCATCCGGGCCGCAGCATCCACTCGACGTTGAAGAAGTTTATGATCGAACTGTTCGGGGCCGACTTGCCGCAGCACCGGCCACATGGTGTACTGAGCGTTGAGCACCACACCACCGATGGGCAGGCTAACCCAACCGACGGAATCTGTCTGACATTGCTCGTCGCTTGCAGACCCTCGATCGAGGCCGTTTCCCTCATTGGCAAATGTATCTGGCACGAACTGAACAAGGAACTGAGCGCTCGACTCGCGATGACAGTTGCGGCCAAAAATTCCACCCTCTTGATGCACGTCGTACGATAGTGGAATGCGTAATCGCGTTGTGGCCGGAGAAGTAGATGAGCGTGAAAAAATGACAAATTTCTACTATTTTTATATTCTGTTTGCTTTTGCAAATTCAGCCAATAAACTGTTTATTTTTTTGTCTGTTTAATGGTAAACTAAGTCCGCAGTGCAAGTAAAAGTGTCTCGACCCGTAGTCAGTTAGGTACAATACAATGAAATTAACATCCGATTCGGGGATGTGAAAATTTGGAAATATACATAGAAACTTAGTATTTAAACGCGAGCGATAATATTAGCTATTCAAATACAAATAAAAGGTACTTCCGTAAATCATGAAAAATATGAATTTTTTTGGGGGTCTGAAAATCTGAATTCTTAACAACACTGAAACTTGATACGGAATGCGATTATTTATAGGAGCAGAGTAAAGCATGGTAACTTCCACATTTCTAGAAATCTTTTCACATTAAAAGTTTATGTGAATATCACAAACCATTAATAGTTACATTCATGCGCGTTTCCAAAGGGGGGGGGGGGGGAGGGGTGATCATTACTCCAATGAATAGAAAACAGATGTCTGCTCAAATGTTGATGTAGCATGAAATCCATTGTTGATGAAGCTTGCAAAATAAGAATTCAGGTTCTTAATCACAGCAAAGATTTTCTTTCACGATTTTTTCTTTCAACCTTAATTTTCCATCATTCAAATATGAGTTATGAAACTTCTTATTAATTACCTATATTATGAAATTTATAAACAAAAATTTAAATTTATGATCCGATGTAATTTAATTCTGTTTGAAATCTATCACTTCAAAAATTTAAATTAGGATTATCGTGAAAAAAATGCAAATACCAACTGCCAGATAGAAACCGAATATTAAAAAAAATTCATAGCCAGAGTTTGAATTTTAAAAATCTTTTCAAGATTTCTTAATTCAAGTTAATGCGTTAACTGAGATTCCAGCAACAATAAACCAACAGAAGAGAAAGTGTGTTTGTAATTTCTGCGTTCAATATGAATTTTTAGAGCCAAAAAGGAATTTAAAGTATTTATAAAAGCTGTTCCAATATGATGAATTTGGTGTTTTGCGATGATAGAGATATAAATTTTTCTCGAGAATGCAAAATCTAACACAAGGAAACAAAATTCACATTTTCCTTAGTGCAAAGAATTTGAAAACTGATTTTCACTTATTTGAGGGCACTAGGTGCAATTTTTTTTTTGTTAGCTCTTGTTTCCGGTACAACTTTTGAAAATACAAGACAAATAAAAATTCATTGAATAAATTCGTGCAATTTTAGCAAAAGTGAAAAATATCAAAAAGATATAGAATAAAAAGATTTAACTTAATGATCTTTTTTCATGAATAATGTGAGTTATTTACCATCACTTCTGGGGAAAAATTATAGAAGCAAGTACTTATGTTTCTCCGTTTTTTTTATTTAAAACGTGAATTTTGAAAAAAAAATTAAACCAAATCAATCTTGGATATTTTTTAACGCACATGTGAAAATGCTTTTCAGCCTTTAACAAATTTGGGAAATAGATCAAAATGTTCAGTATCAAATATTTTGTGCTGACAGCAATCGTTTTAATGTTATCTATTCAATTAAAAAAAGAAATGTGAAATCGTGTATCTTTGGAACAAGATTATCTAGACAAAATCTGTATCGTTTTTTCCGTGAATTTGCCAATTTGTGACATTCTTCCCTATAATCTGTATCGTTGAATGAATAAAGGATTTTAAATATTTAGATTCAAAATACCTAATTTTTTGTTATCCATGTAGGATAGTTACTTCTTCGGTTATCATTGATAAATTTCACACTAAACTGATCAGTTTTAAACAAGCTAAACGCTATTTCCTGGCGTGAAAAAGTGATGAAAAAAAATCTGACAAACAAATCGAGTTTAGGACGCAAAAATCTTCCAAAACAGCAGTGTTCGGCACAAAAGCGCTAATCCGCTATTCGCTAGTTAGTCCGCTAACTTTTTGTTAGCGGTTTAATTTTGCCGCTAAGTTTGGATTGATTTAGCGAATTGAAAAGTTCCGCTATTTTTTGGTTCCGCTAATTGAAGATCGCTAACTCCCATATATTTGTATCAATTTCTCGAATTTTTAGTGACAGAATAAACTTTTTTTCATTAATCAAGTCAAAGTGCTTTGTTCAATTGGATTCATTGGAGGAATGCGTACTAGAGTTAGAGAAAAGTTGTATTAAGTCACTTTAAGCACTTTTTTTTAGCAACTTTTATAGAAGAAGATAACAATAAAAGGTGTTAAACAATATAAAACTATTTTCAACATCTCTTCATCAGCATTTGTTTTCAAGTGGTTGAGCCATTTACTTTTCACATTACAGTTTTTTAGAGATTTACATATCAGTTCATATAAAAATAAGATAAAATCACTATTGTAGCCTTAGTTTTAAGTTCAAATAGAGATTGTATAAATGTTCAAGTTTGACAATGCTCCTGCAAATTTGAAAAAGGGGAAAACAGGTTAAAGATTTTAAATGAGGATTAAATAAAATAATGCCAAAACAAAAAAAATGAATTGCACAAAAGATTATTTGCAATAAAATTGCACACTACCTACTTCGCACAAAACCTACAAATCGAGTAAATTTTTACCAAAATTTGAATTAAAAAAGAAAGAGAGATTTTCCACATTCTGTTTTTTGCTCTTTCTTTTATTGTTTTTTTTTTTAATTTATGGAATACAGAGACTCGTTTAAACTGCTTTAATCTTTGACAGTTTTCGTTTTGCTCATATAATTATATGAAAATACGATCAATTTATCTATATTTAGCCGCAGCCCGTGGCGTAGAGGATAGCCTTCAAGTCTTCTAAGCCAGCGGGTATGAGATCAAATCCCGGTCACGGCATACATAGTTAACTTTCTGCGGGTTAGTGGTTTAGCATTTTTAAGTTAAGAAAAGGGAATCTCTTCGAGGAAACATAAAGTTTCGTTGAGATCCTGTATGTGTTTGTGTTCGTTTTTTATCTAATTTTAAATTAAATACTTGAAACTTAATTAATTCCCCCTTGGGGAGTTGGAAACATTGAAAGGGGGAAGTGCATAACTAAAGAAAAATTTGATATTTGTTCCGGTATTAATGTTGGTAAACAGTTAGCGATTAGCGATTAGCGCTTTAAGCTTAAAGCGATAACTTTTTTGGCACATTTAGCGTATTTAATTAGCGATCGCTAACTTTGTATGAGTTAGCGATTTAATTAGCGGCGCTTATTTTTCAATTAGCGATGCCGAACACTGCAAAACAGTTTGTCTATGTTTTAATTTTTCCCTTGTGCATTAAAACTATCCCGGTATCAGTCAACTATTTTTTCGAGAACTAGGAAATCTATCATGCTAAACATTCGGAAGATCTTTTTTTTTTACCAACAATACTGGATTTCAAGATCTACAGTATGAAAAAAAAAATGTTTATAATTTACAACTGTAATGTTTTTTCTGGTGAAAATCAAGTTGATTTCATGAATGTTCCTCCACAATTTATCATTTTATGTTTATTTATTATACTGCCATCGAAAATACGGCGTTTCTATCTTTTCTCGGGGTTTTATGTGATAAATTATGAAAAAGGGTAAAAAATACGCAAAAAAAGTTTATCCATCCTCAAATGGATACTACAATTGAAGTGTGCTTTACAAAGTTTTAATGTGTAGCCTGCAGCTTTCTTGAATGTAAACATTGTGTCTAGCCGCTAGCTGTCATTTAGCGCTCTTGAAGTTTTCGTTTCGTGTTTCGTGTTCAAAATTGGAAGTAATTTGTTGCAAAATGCCCAAAAAAGCACAATTTCCGATCAGCATCCGAAATTTGATTGTTGAACATCACAAAACCGGCTAAAGCTACCGTAATATTGCCGATATTGTCCAGCTTAATAAAGATACGGTTGTTAGGATTGTTCAGGGGTACAAACAGCGTGGTTCAATCTCACCAGCTAAGCGATCGGGGCGTTCTTCAAAGACTACAGGCCGAATTAACAGAGCTATCGTGAAGAAGGCAGAGCTGGACCGCGGACTATCAGCTCCGAAAATTGCGAAACAGATTGAAAGCGAATTTTCCATTCAACTGACATCACAATCCGTGCGAAATCGTCTTCATAAGAAAGGTCTTAAGGGTAGAGTAGCGCTTAAGAAGCCATGGTTGTCCGCCGTCTTTTTCCGGCATCGTGTATGCTAAGTGGACACATTTCTTCGAAGATAGACTGAAATGGCTGACACAGCGAAGAAACCCGCCGCCAAGAAGGCAGCCGGTGGTAAGGCCGCTGGCAAAGGTGCCGCCGCCGCTCCGGTCGCAGCCAAGGGTATCAAGAAGTCCCAGACCAAGGAGGCCATCCTGGCCCGTACCCACAAACCGAAGGGCCAGCGTACGCTCAAGACGGCACTGCCCTACCAGAAGAAGAGCTACGGGCGTCTATGGGCCAAGGCCGTCTTCACCGGGTACAAGCGGGGTTTGCGCAATCAGCACGAGAACCACGCCATCCTGAAGGTCGAGGGTTGCCGCAACCGCAAGAATGCCCTGTTCTACATCGGCAAACGGTGCGTGTACGTGTACCGTGGCAAGGCCAAGAAGAACGCACCAGGAGCGGCCGAAAAGAAGTCCAACATCCGCGCCATCTGGGGCAAGATTACCCGCTCGCACGGTAACAGTGGCAGCGTGAGGGCCCGATTCCGCACCAACCTGCCCGGTCACGCCATGGGACATCGCATCCGGATTATGCTGTTCCCATCGCGTATTTAAGTTAAATTACAACTTACTGTGTAAATTTATAAAACAACTACAACAAAATATAAAAAAATATAAAAAAAGATTGAAATGGGCCCTGGACCACATTTCATGGCCCAGTGATGACTGGAATAAGGTGTTTTGGCAGATGAGTCGAAAGTAATGCTATTTGGGTCTGATGGTATCACAAGAAAATGGCGAAGAACCGGTGAAAGTTTGAAAAAGGAGTGTTTGCGGCCTACAGTCAAGTATGGCGGTGGTGCGTTACTTAACATACATTGATTTTTCAGCCAACTGAGCATAACTTTGATTTTCATTTGCAGGTAGAGTCATGGTGTGAGGATCTATGGCTACATCCGACGCTGGAGAACTTGAATTCATCGATGGAATCATGACCAAGCGTATCAAGGTTATGGAGTGGCCAGTCTCCCGACCTTAATCCAATCGAGCATCTCTGGTCAATTTTGAAAATTAAAGTTCAGGAGCAAAAACCAACAAGCATCCAGCAATTGCGGCAGGTAATCTCAACTGAATGGGACAAAAAAAACCCCGGAAATAAGCTTGTTGAATCGATGCCACGACGTTGTCAAGCAGTTATTGAAGCCAAAGGAGGTCACACAAAGTACTAAAGCCATGTGAGCCAGAGGGGTGGATAAACTTTTTTTGCGTTATTTCTTTTCTTTTTTTTAACATCATATCTCAAATGCAACAGAATATGTTTTTCATTTGCAACTTGGATGAATTGACTTTGTTTTAACATAAACAATAATAAACTGAACAACAATTAACTGTGCTTTAATTTTCCGTAGGGTTTTTTGGAATAAATCTAGTTTTTCACTGGGGGTGGATAAACTTTTTTTGCATACTGTACACAATTTAGAGTGTTGATTTTTCATATTAAGAAATTGAAAAAACTAAACCAAAATTTTAAACGAAAATTGTGTTTCAAAATTAAAAATAATATCACAAACGGCGTGTTCGAAAATTGATTTGTTCTATCGAAGTGATTTTTTCTATCGATGCTGGCGTTCGTAAATTAAACAAACTGTATGTAAAAGCATTAGAAGGTGATTTGACATCTACCAAACAAATCGATGCATCACCCAAACAAATCAGTTTACGAACACGCCGTAAATTGCCAAATCACGATTCAGTAGAATTCTCCGATGAATAATTTAATACCTGTTAGTTATGTTTGTTAATTAGTTTATCGGCATTAGCGGTTAAAAAGGAAAAATTTTAAAATGTCAATACATTTCTCATCTACATGTCTCAACAACGTGAGTATTATTTTCATTAGAAAAAAATCCATTTAGAACGAGAAATTCTTCAAATAGTAAAGTAACAATTTAAAAAAAAAAACAGATACACAAATTACGAATTTTTTTTGTATCAACTTTTTTTCAGGGTGAATATTATAGATTCGCTGGATGTTTTACAAAAGGATGAAGTGTGTAGAAGGATATTGACAGGAGTTGTAGAGAAAGTTTGTTCAAAATGTTCATTATTCTTCTCTTATTTCTTATTTTTTCGAAGTATGTACATCTTATTCAGTGAAATTCAAGATAGAAGGAGGAGCAATGTGCAGCTTATATTGTAGACTCATTTGCAACTTGTTTTTTTTTTATTCTCCCGCCATGACGAAATTTCCGCGGTGAAAACCCAGGGGAATCAGAATTAAAAACAGTTCTAGATGGTTTTAAGGAACGAGTCCCGCTGGAATTTCATCTTTCAACCATTCACTATCGATTCCACCATGTAACACATGCTAGTTGTGTAGCGTTTTCGAGTTAGTGTTAAAATAAAAAAAAAATTCACGTTCATTTTCACTCGAACTGTAAATAGGGCTCTAGAGATGGATTTTTGTACTAAAAAAAAGAATTTAATCTGGCAGCACTGTCATCATGGGAGCGAAATGAAAGCGCAAAACGAACAGCGAGATGAAAACATTCAAAAACGACAAGCAAGCAGGTAAAGTGTCAAAAATAGAAAGTGTCGCGAAAAAAGTCCTCCGTTCCGGCAGAGTTGTACCACACAGTGAAATAGCAATTTTTTAGCCTTATTCTGGCTCGCTTGGGTTCCAACTAGCTGTACAAAGTGAAATTCGGGTATCGCGGTGTTAAGTAATCGGTTGGGGTGTGCCAATTACGGCTCGTGATCCGTCGAAAAACGCATCTGTTCTGTGGCTGTCTGGGGCGGTCCGATGTTAGGTGTGATAAATATCGAATAAACTCTCGTCCTCTACCCGCAGAGGATTTCTACATCGCTCCACGGAACCGCGTCTCGTCTTGGATCGCTAGTGTTTTTTTTTTCTTTCTTCAATCTACAGTCTCCCTTTGGAACGGCATAGTCCGATTTTCAAGACTCCCCATTCGGGAAAAAACGATGAGTAATGTTTTTTAACTCCAACGCGATGATTCTGGAAGCTACCTGCTGATCCGGAAAACCTGAAACATCTACTAAAGCGAAGGTCCAGGCATTGGATCATTTTTTCCTTCACTCCCCTTGCCTCGTCATAACTTGACCTAGTTTTTGGTGCTAAGGCAGCCAGCAAGCCGCTGAAGGAAAAGTGATAAGTTCCAAGTCCAAATCAACCACCTTCTCCGAGCTAGTGAAGCGAAGACGTAAAAAAACAACAAACCGCGACTATGTTGAAGGTATGTAAATATTATTCCGACCTTCGACATCTTACTGCAAGGTCCTTCTTTAGGTTGCTTAATTTCTCTGTACCCAGACCACCTACTTTTCGTTTGCTAGACTGAATAATGGTTCGATTATATTGGCTGCAAAATTAAACTAATTGTTTTATCGTTAAATCATTTTTACTTTTTCATTCTACATGTAGTAGAATTCATCTAGGTATTGAAGCCTCTTATAACCAATTATAGATTCCAGCTACGCTGGATTCGTTGATCCTGTTGTCTACAGCATTTCTATGTTCTTTATAAATTTGAGACCAGTTTGGCCAATGTAAACAGCCGGGCAACTCTTACAGGAAATTTCATAGATTCCAGATTTATCTTGCGGAATCTTATCCTTCAGGGAAACCAACCGATTCTTGAGGGTGTTGCTGCTCTTGTATGCTGTTTTCAAACCGTGTTGAGAAACAATTTTGCTAATCCCGTTAGTTTCAGATGGAACGGCAGGCTGACTCTATAGGGCTTTTCTTTCTTTGGCCTGAAAGTGGTTGCATCACTTCTGTACTTTTTTCGGAGTATTTTGAGGACCAATTTGTTGTCAAAACCGGTTA
The DNA here is from genome assembly GCF_029784155.1 of Uranotaenia lowii. Classification (NCBI taxonomy): domain Eukaryota; kingdom Metazoa; phylum Arthropoda; class Insecta; order Diptera; family Culicidae; genus Uranotaenia; species Uranotaenia lowii. The sequence continues at coordinate 299,382,625 of NC_073693.1, read as the reverse complement.
AAAAACCAGCCCCTGAAATTTTATGTTTTTCCTCTTCAAATTCTGCTTTTTCTTTGGGAATATTATACAGGGCTCCGACGCCGTTTGGCATAAAAGACGTTTTGCATAAAATCGTTTGTAATAATGGTCGTTTGACATAAAAATATAAACCTTCATAAAATAACATAAAATATAATTAAAAATTGAAATACATTAGTTTTTTTTTTTTTTAATTTAACATTTCCGATCCGCAACGCAAAGCGTAAAGTGTTGAGATTTGTCTAATCGTAGCAATCGATGGGACAAATAACAACATACACTTAATTAATAAACAGTTAGATATGTAACCATAGGGATGATTTTACTATAAATAGGATGCTAAAATAGAAAATAAAGTATTCTTAGTTCTACCACCAACCAGAACAAGTCTCTCCTTTCCACTGCCCAAAGTGGGACATAAAGGGTGTCCACGATGAAATTGCAACGCTATAAAATGGCTCTAACTTTTTAACCGTTGGGTAGAATTTAATGAAAATTTGGGTGGATTTAGTTCATAGTGCATTGTTTACATCCTGCAAGTTTTAAAGTCCTATGATCAAAACTCGCTGAAATGGAGTCGAAAGAACAGCTTGTGCGTTATAAAATCTTGCGCATTCATCACGAGAACAAGGATCTCTTGCATCGTTCCATCGCTAAAACGTTGGGAATCGCGAATTCCGCGGTGTTGCGAGTGATTAAGCGGTTCAAGGAACGATTGACCACCGATCGGAAGCCCAGAAGTGAAGGAAAAAGTATTCCGTACAACACAAAAAATCAACCGTGTAGTTGAGGCCTTCAACCGAAACCCTTCGTTCGGGATGTGGCTGAGAAGCGGCACCTAAGCCGAAGTTTTGTCCAGAAGGCCAAAACTAAGACTGGGCTTCGAACGTTCAAAGTATAAAAGGCCCTTAATCGCGACGAGAAGCAGAACAAGTCTGCCAAAATCCGTGCCAGCAAGTTGTACCTCAACATGCTGACAAAAGTTAAATGCTGCATCATGGACGACAAAACATATTTGAAGACCGACTTCAAACAGAACCCCGGCAACCCAAGGAAAAGTTCAGCGTTTCGGAGCAAGTCCGCACTCAGGAGATGTCCAAATTTGCGAAGAAATTCCTGGTTTGACAAGCCATCTGCACGTGCGGGAAGCGGAAGGCCCCCAACGTCCCAACAATCTTCTGGTCGAATTTGGCCTCATGCCACTACTCCAAGAACGTGCTGAAGTGTTATACGGACGATTAGGTCAATTTCGTGCCGAAATATTCCAGCTCCTTCTTAAACGACCTAAGGTAGTGAAGACAGTCGAGGAACTGAAGAAAGTATGGGACTACATGCAAAAAATGGTTGATTCACAGGTTGTGCAGAATCTTATGGCCGGGGTTAAGGCCGAGGTGCGGGCATTTGCGTATGGACTGTAAATAAAAAAATTTGGGGGTATTATGGGCCACGAAATCAAAATTGACTAGATAACGTGCAAAGTTCATGAGTTGACCCAAAACTGAAATTTCATAATTCATTTAGTTATTTTAAAGCAAATCCAGATGAGGAAATAAAATAGAGTTTTTTTTTTCCTCTCTTATTTTATGGCTCAGACCTATCGTTCCATAAAGCCAGGTCTTGTGGATATTTTAGCTGTTATCTTTTGAACAGTATTCGTGTTTATTTTAAAACGACCGTTCATTCCCGTACAGTGGGGTTAGTGCTCTAAGGTCAGTTTCATGATTCAGAATTCTTAATTGATTTATTTAAAGTATTTTCATATATTTCTTTTTGTATTCCGTATGTAGTCAGATAGTTCTTGGTATTCAACTATGTTTTGTTCTTTTAGAATATCTATTAATGGTTTTTGATTTTCAAGGAAAACATATTTTTTTCTTAAATTGGAGAAATCTTTGCAATTATATAATATATGATTGATGTTATCTACTGTACCACAATTCTCACAAAGATCTGATCTTATAACATTCCACTTTGCAAGTCTGTCTTTTGTGGTCATGTGTCCTGACTTCAATCTGCTAAGAATAATCGTATCAAGTGTTGACAAATCTGTATTGTTGAACCATGGTTTTAAAGATACTGTTTTTGTGTGTTCAAAATGAAATCTACCTTTGTCTTGTGATTGCTCTTCGTATTTACTTTGCCACTCTTTAAGTAAATTTCTTTTAAATGCTATCAATAAATCGTCTTTGGTAAGAAGAAAGTGTTCAATATTCGTTCGAGTTGTTCCAAGTTTTGCTGCTATATCAGCTCTTTCATTTCCCAGATGTCCCGTGTGTCCTGGGATCCATTGGATGGTAACTTTGTTAATTGTACTACTCTCTATAATTTGTTTAATATTTGCAGCTATATGGTTGTTTGTTACGTGTTTCTTCAGCAGCGTACAGGCGCTTTGAGAATCAGTAAAAATCACGATTTCATTAATATTTTTATTGATTAGATGTTTAAGTACTTCTTGTATGGCAATTAACTCCGCATTCATGATAGTGTATTCTGGCTTAAGTCGACCGCTATAGGACACCTTTTCTTGAGGATCGTAGTATCCGTAGCCTACCTTTTCTTCTATTATTGAGCCATCAGTGAAAACTTTATATTGGTTTTTATATTGATTATTGTTAAGTTCTGTTATCATAATTTTCTGTTTTTCTTTCGATGAATCCTTTTTAGTGATATTGTCTATTTTATTTTTAATTATTATTTTATTGCTAGTCGTTTCTTTTACTTCAGAGGCTAACTGTCTGAAAAGATAACTGTTCTCTGATGCTACTTTTTCAAGATAACTATAGTGTTTATATGTTGTATTCGTTAACATCAGATCTGAGAGATGTTCTATGATAGGATTATTTTTATAATATAATATTTTTGTTATTTCTTTAGATGCTAGCCACTCCGCTCTCAGTTTAAGCGGAATTTCTCCTGTCTGTTGGAAAACTACATGATTTGGAGTTGTATGTAATAGTCTCGTTGAAAGTCTAAGTGTTAAGAGTAAGACTGGTTCTAGTCTTTGGAAATTAGTCTTCGCGGTGGCTGCATACACAGTTATTCCGTAGTCTAATATAGATTTGATTAAAGCTTTTGTTATTTGCAACATTTGTGCTGGGTGAGCTCCACTTTTTCTTCTACTTATCATTTTTAAAATATTGATTTTGCGTTTGGCTCTAATTATTGTTTCTTGAATGTGGGTTTTAAATTTGAGTTTATGATCTAATATTATACCTAGGAATCTGTGATTTTGTACCAGTTCTACTACTTGTTGTTCTATTTTTATATTGATTGTCTGTGGAATTTTATTTGTAAATATAATGGAAGCTGATTTGGATGGATTAATTTCTAAATTTAAATCTTTGAATGCCTGTATTAATTTGTTGAGAATAGTGTTTGTATTTCTAGCTGCTATTGTTGCATTTATTGCTCTAACTAATATTGTGAAATCATCTGCAAACTGTATCAAGATATCATTTCTCATCAGATTATGTAATTTCTTCGTGTATATGTTAAACAATATGGGGCTCAAGGGACATCCTTGGGGTAGACCCTTGTTCGTTTTATTGATTATTTTTTCTCCATTTTGGAGTGTCAAAATAGTGGTTCTAGTTTTTAAATAGTGGTAGATCCAATTTGTAATTTGATCTGGTATGTTTTCGTTCTCAAGTATTCCTAGAAGTTTTTCTATATTTACGTTATCGAAAGCTTTAGTGAGATCTAGAAAAGTGGCAATGATAACTCCACCGTCTCTTTTTGTTTCTTGTATTTCGGATACTACCGTGTTAATGCAGTTGACTGCTGAAGTATTTTTCTTAAATCCAAAAGATGTTTGCGGAATGATTTTGTTTTCGGTAAGGTAGTCTACTAATTTATTTTTAACTGTAAAATTGTTGAGCTTTAATAGAACCGACATCATAGATAAAGGACGATATGATGTTGGAATCAATGGATCTTTATTTAATTTTAAAATTGGTACAATTCTTGTTTCTCGCCAATCTTCAGGAATGTTGCCTGTTTCTAATACTTTTGTCAGTAACTCTGCAATTCTTATTAAGAGATCAACTTTTAGATTTTTTAATATATAAAACGATATGTTGTCTGGACCTGGAGTGGAATGATCCTTTTTTGCTCTCAGGATTTTTTTAATTTCTTCTAAATTTATACTGAGTTGTTCATTTGTTGTTTTATTTCGATATTGGATTGATTTCTCTATTCTAGGAAAGTTCAGGTTCATGAAATTATTACTTAAATTTGAGTCATTAAGCAGCCATATATTGTTTTTAGCAGGTCTGCCTCCACTTATTATTTTGACTGTGTTCCAGAGTTGTTTACTATTCATGTCATTGTTTATACTTTCAATTGTTTCTTTCCAAGATTTTCTTTTTTCCGTCCTTATTTGTTTTTTTAATTTTGCTCTCGCCTCTTTGTATTCTATAAAATTTCTATCGTTTTGGTTTCTTAAGAAAAATTTTAATTTATTGTTTTTCTTCGCTAACAAAAACTCAATTTCTTTCGTCCACCACTTTTTGGGATTTTTTTTTGAATTTTCTGAAATTTCAAAAGAACATTTATCCATTTGCTCCTTGAATATTGACGTTATATCTTCCGGTTCATGAAACATTTCCGGTTGAAGATTGTTTAAATTTATTAAAAGTTGATTTTTATTTACGATCTTTCTATTGATTGGAATTGTCTTCGTTGAATTCTGGATGATAATTTTAATGACTCTATGGTTGCTAAAAAAATCTTCGTTCAATACACTCCATTCCGATTTTGAAGCTATCGTGGGGGTTGTGAACGTTAAATCTATTGCCGAAGGTGTGGTATTTGGGGGTTTAATTAATGTTGGTGTTCCATCGTTTAGTATTATCAAATTAGTATTTTCGGTTAAATGGCTGATTAATTCTCCTCTAGGACAGTTGACGTGATAAGGATTCCACATTTGGTGGTGCGCATTGAAATCACCAGCCAGAATTGTTTCACAACCCATGGTTTCTATTTGTTGGATTAATTTAACTAGGGGTGTTCTAATATTATTATTGTTGACTGGATATGGAGGTATATAAATTGATATTAATAGTATGGGAAAAGATGTATTAATTGTTCTGATAGCTACCACTTCTACTGGGTCTGATTTATCTATTTTAATATTTTCAAAAATTATATTCTTTTTAATTAGGATGCCTACTCCACCGTAACCTGATTGTCTCGATTGAGTGACTAAATTATATCCTGGAAAATTATATTTTTCATTTGGTTTCAACCAAGTTTCTGATAATAAAACTATATCTACGTCATGTTTTTTAAGGTACTGTTTTAGAAGCTCTCGTGTGTCCATGGGTCTGATACTATTGATATTACTTTGTAATATTATTAAATCCTTATAATTTTCACAATCCATTTTGGTTACCTGTATCATTAATACTATTATCTAGCTTCTAATTGTTAGATTTTAATAATTTTTTTTTTTGTTTTTTTTTATATTTTATTTTTAAAAAATTAATCAGCATCCATTGTAATCTCAACATTTGAAGATGAAATTTCAGGATTTATAATAGCATTTAAATCTTTACTGACTTTGATGAGTAAAATATCTCTCTCTATTGAGTCTTTGCATTTAACACCATCAATCAAATTGTCGTGGATAGTTTTAATTTTATTCATGAGATTACGTAAATCTAATTGCTTGATTATTTCATTTTTAATTTGTTCTATCATATTGCTCATTTCATTAGTTTTATTTGCCGTTTCCAAAATCGTTGGTTGTTGCTTATTAGATGTTTTTTTAATTGGAGAATTCAAAATTTGTGTAGCATATGTGCTATTGTTATTTGATTCCAAATTTGTGTTCGATCTATTTGGTAGAGTTGGAAAGTCTCTTTCTATATCTAATCTTTGCTGTACACTTGAGTATTTGGGATATAATTTATTTGCTTCGAAGTAAGTGAGTTTATTTAATGTCATTTCTTTTTGGATTCGTGTTTGTCTTAGTCTTTCTTTACAGTTTCTATCGTCTGCCCTATGTTGCTCTTTGCAATTTCTACAAAGTGGGAGAGATATACAACTATCTTCGTTGTGGTGTTCATTACAATTAACACAAGAACTTTCTTTAGCCTTGCAAACTTTGTCCTTATGGCCGAACCGCCAACATTTTTTACATTGCTTAAGCGGGTAGTAGTATGGTTCCACCCTAGCATTTATTCCATAAATTTTAATAGTTTGTGGCAAAACTTGTCCTTTAGCATAAATTTTAATTGAATGAGTATCTATTAATGATTTTTGTTTTTTGTTTTCTCTGTCTATTCTCTTGATTCTCTCGATTTTAAAAATATTTATGTTACCACTTTCTAGGTTCTCAAATATTTCTTTTTCTGTCAAAGTTGGTGGAATACTTTTTACGACACCAATTGTTTCCTTGTATATATTAGGAACATAAACTTTGTATTTGAATTCTTCTTTAAGAAGTTTAGAGTTTAGAAGCATTTCAGCTTCTTTTGGTTTTTGAAAAGTTATTTTAAATTTAGCCCCACCGTTTGATTTTAAATCCAGGTAATTTTTAATGCCAATGCTGTGTAACATTTTTGCTACCATCATAGGATGCGGAAAATTATTTTTGGTGTTCTTGGGATCTTGTGATTCGCTTATTTCTTTTTCTATGAACAATGTGGTATAGTGTGTATTTTTAATCCAACCTTCTGTGTTTTGTGTTTGCTGTTTTTGTTTTGTCATTTTTGTGTTCATTTTATGTGTAGGTTCCGATTTTTCGTGTATTGTGTTTTCTTTTCGAATAATTTCCAAATTTTCATTGTCGTTCTCTTCTTCCATAATACTGAGTTCTGATTCCTGAGATGCAATCTCCGAATCCTGTGATGTTAAATCCGAGTCCATTAATGTAATGTCCGAATCTTGTTTACTCAGATTTATGTCAGTTTTTGCTTGATTTTTTCTGTTTTTTCTATTTCTTTTTCTTTTTTTGTTGTTAGTCGTGTTTTCTTGTTCATTGTCATTAGATTGTTCTAATTTACGTCTCAGAAATTTAACTTTTTCTCTGGGATCATCAAATCCCCTAAAATCTTCTTCCATGGTAGTATTCGTTTACGATCACCAAGGAAGAACAAAAAATTAACATATTAGGCAATCAAAAGGAAATATCAATTTAAACTAATAATTTTATGTGTTTGTATGATAGTTATTTTCTATAATAATAAAATTCAATAGTAAAATGTGGTAAAATGTATATCATTGAAGGTGAATTATTCTAAATGAAAGAAAGATACTGTTTAAATCAGTATCAATAATTAGTTAATGTAACTGTTTTTAAATATAATAATAAAGTAAATCAACCGTTAAATTGTAATTATTATTAATCAATTGAGTACAACATCAATCATATAAAGCCGTATTTTAAACCAAAAAGTATTTTTAATCATATGAGCACATGGCTTGTGCCCGCCATCTTGATAGACAAATTTAGATTCTAACATATATTTTTGTTATCCGACTACTGTAGAATATTTCAAAGAAACATATTTTATACTCATCTGATTATCCAGGTTTTTGGTATTTTTAGTCTTCCTCACTACACTGACGAGAAACACCCTTTGTACACCATAAGGGATGAATTTTCACAATGTAAAAATTTTCCATTAATTAACGCTATCGATATCCGCGAACAAAACCGTATCCACAAGAGCCTAGCAGGAAACGATGTTGTCTTGACGGTGGCTTAGGTGAGAGTGAAAATAGAGAGTTGTGTATGCGACGGCGATGACAGTTGGATTGAGATTTTTTTTTTTCAACACACATCTGAGATATTCAGAGTGGTCCTCATTTCCCCATGGCTCACGTTGCCCCACTCTACTCTATCTTTTATTTTATGACAAGTGACTATTACGCCAAACGACCATTATGCCAAACGACCATTATGCGAAACAGCCATTATGCCAAACAACTTTCATTTCAAAAGGCATTATGCCAAATGACTTTATGCCAATCGGTATACAATATTTTAGAGGCGGTGGGCCATCAAAAGCAAGGCGACTTGTTAGTGCGCCAAAGTGGTTCGAATCGGCTGTTATGTACCGGTCAGTTGTTTTTTTTTTTTGTAAATTCTTTATTTGAAAGGGCTCATACCTTTAGGCTTTAAGGAGCCAAACTCGTTTTGCTTTTTTTACAATTTGTATGCTTAGCTTAACACTTGTTTAAAAGAAACAGGGGGATAGAAAGGGAAATATAAAAATAAAAAGAATTAGAGATGAAGATCAATAGCTTTTAGCAAAAGATATATTTCGAACATTTAGTCCAAATCCATCACAGCTAACACATCCCTCACTGGAACGTCGGATGGTGTTCCTCGGGCCCGAAACGAATCTATGAAATTCGCTCTGGTGACAAGGTGATCTTCACACGACCAAACAATATACTCGATGTCATGGTAACCTAGGCTGCAACCGCCTAAATTGCTGCCAGCAATATTTATACGATAGAGTACCGCCCGAATAGCAAAGACCATGGTATTAAAATAACCGAACAATGAATTTCAATTTAACACTTAATTTCATCGTATTATCTAAATATTTTTCGACTGCGTTTAATTTTGAAACCACCATTATTTTTAAAGTCACCGTGAAAAACATTGTTAATTCAAAATATTTCATAGTTTACGAAAATGACAGAAGGACAGTATCACCATAATTTTCTTGTGATAATGATTGTTACAATGTACTTCATGGTAAAATGTAAATCCAAACCAAAAAGAACATGGTAAATTTTTGCTTTTTTTACACACTTTCAAATCATCGTGTAGAGATTCGTGTTTGTGCGCGCCATTTTTGCAAACAATTTTTGCGGTCAACTTTCATGATTTCGGACAGAATATCTTAGATGGTGAGTAGTGTTTTAAACTGATAACGTTTTTTCGAATTGTATTTTTTAAACATATTTTCTTCCTCTAGATGCTGATCCACGGCTTTAACAAAATGCCCGGGAGGACGATTGGCGGAGCCAGCAGAGGAAAACGAGCCGCCAAAAATTTGCTGTATCCGCCCATCTACGTGAAGGAAGGACAATCTCGCGAAGGATCCGGTTCTACTGGGTTTGCTGTCGCATATGCAGGCTGCATGAAAAGTGGCTTCCGGTCCACCAAGGAAAAGAACACGCAGTACTTGCGGCAGGTTGGAGCTGTGCTGATAACACATAGAACGGGTTCCGATCGTGGTGCAGGTATTAATCAAAGTGTAAAAAAATAGCGGAAAATTGTGAAATTTTTTAGAAAAAGTTTTTAAAATTATAGTGATTTCCTTACAACTTCAATACATATGCAAATAAGTATGTTGTATATTATTTTGAATTTTGTTTTATTTTTTTAACAAGGGATTTTGCAATAATTCAATCTTAATTAATCAGTTTGCTTAAGTTATTACTCTTTTTAAGGAATATTGTTCATGATTGATCGTGCTTTGTAATAAATGTAAGCCTAGTTTATCAAATGCACGACTTATCGTGAATAAAATTCCTTGAAAAGAGTGATAACTTGAGCAAACTATTCCAATTGATCATTAAAAACCATGAAATTTCACGGTTAGAACTATATTTACACACCATAGAAAAACCTAGATTTCCAGCTTCGTTAGAAAAATGGAAATAAACGTATTTTCATGGTTTTATTATGAAAAAGTGGAAGCTGTTATGACAATGAACTTCATATTTTTGAGCTTCCGAATGTATGGGAAATCGCCATTTTTTTCATGGTCACGCTGCATAACAATACCCCTTTTTCATGGTTATTTTCGCCAAAACAGTGAAATGTATGGTCGGAAACTATGAATTCCAATGTGCATTCACGGTATAGTGGACGATAATAAGCATTGTGTAAACCATTAAATTTATGGTTTGTGAATATGGAATTCATGGTTTTTTCATTGTACAATTCTATTCGGGCGCATTCAAGGAATAATGATTGGACATGAGAAGGGAAAATATACGAATAAAATCCCGACTCAGGCTCAATCTATTAAACCAGGGTTTAAGGCTTACTTTTGGGATGATCGAGTGGAGCCACCGACCCAACTCATCCTCGTCCCATCTGCCCTGCCAGTTGACAAGAGAGTTTCTCCGAGCCATGAAGTAAAATTCGTTGAATACGATTTCCTGCTGATGAATGTTACCTTCCATAGCACCCACCTTTGTAAGGGAAAACTGGTCAGTTGTTGATTTCCGATATATTCCAACTTTGATGGTGTTGTCCTCTTTCCTTGAGATTAAGAGGTCAAGTAAAGGAAGTTTTCCCTCAACTTTCTTTTCCACTGTGAATGTTATCGAGCTGTGTTTGAAGTTTAGAAGCTATAATGTCTGCGTGAGGTAATGTTCCTTTACCGAGACAAAGATTTCATCAACACATCATCAGCCACCAGACACAAGAAAAGATTTTCTCTTTTTTCCAAATCTTCCAAGTCGCTCATAAAAATTTCCGTCAAAGATTGTTGTCCGATCGAGGTTGGTACACTGGGGAAAAGTGTGGAAATGTCGAAGGAAAATACTAAACGGCGAATCGGTCAAAATTTGGTCAAGGGAAAACAAGTGTAAATCGGTGAAATCGTTTATTTAAAAAATCAAATTAAATTTCTTTTTCAAGTTTAATGAGTATAAAATTCAGGAAAAATATTCAGTTAGGCTTCCGCTTTTCCAAATCCGAATTGCCGGGCCTTATGCTTAACCCCTGCCATCAGATTTTGTACAGCCACCTTGTCCACCTTCTTCGCTGCCAGTTTGCCTTGAACTGCTGCTCGTCCTTAGCAGTTTTTTTGGTCTTCTTTAGGTTCCGCTTGACAATAGCCCAGTATTTCTCATTTGGGCGGAGCTCTGGCGTGTTGGGAGGGTTCTTGTCCTTGGGAACCACCTGCACGTTGTTGGCGGCGTACCACTCCATGGCCTTTTCACCGTAATGGCAAGATGCCAAATCCGGCCAAAACAGTACGGAACAACCGTGTTTCTTCAAGAAAGGCAGCAGACGTTTATTCAAACACTCTTTCACGTAAATTTCTTGGTTGACAGTCCCGGAAGCTATGAAAATGCTGCTTTTCAAGCCACAGGTACAGATGGCTTGCCGAACCAGATATTTCTTCGCGAACTTTGACAGTTTCATGTGCTTGAAAATATCTGCTACCTTTCCCCTTCCTTTTGCCGTATAAAACTCCTGTCCCGGAGGCTGCTTGTAGTCGGCTTTGACGTAGGTTTCGTCGTCCATTACCACGCAGTCAAACTTCGTCAGCATCGTCGTGTACAGCCTCCGAGATCGCGCTCTGGCCGTCGTTTTTTGTTTATCATCGCGATTTGGAGTCACTACCTTCTTGTAAGTCGATAGTTCGGCTCGTTTTTTGGCTCGATGCACGGTTGTAGACGATACACCCAGCTTATTTGCGGCATCTCGGAGAGAAAGGTTAGAGTTTCGCTTTAAACTACCGGTATCTCTCTTTGTCGTCTCAACGGCTTCCTGTATTCGATTTCCCCCTGATCTAAACTTCCTGGCTGTCGAGAAACGTTCCACACTTTAATTACATTTGTAACGGTTGATTTGGCAACTTTTAGCGATTTTGCCAGCTTTGCGTGCGAGTAGCTCGAATTTTCGCGATGCGCGAGCAAAATTGTGATACGCTGCTCTTCTTCCTTGGACGGCATTTTGACAACTGAAGAATGAATTCCAAAATCAAAATAGGAGCAACATTCTACACACACACACCTTCAAAATGAGGGCTGTTCAGGTTTTTTAAATGCAAAATTGAAATAAATACTTCGAGTTGATATTGACCAAATTTTGACCGAATCACCCTTTATTTCGCCTCGACGTACTTTAACACGTTCGTCGCCACGTCACCCATATATGGGTGACGGCTCTCTTAAGCAAGGTTGCCGCTCAGTTCTGCCACGCGTTGTAAATCTGAAGCTCTCTCGCTTTACTTTCATGCTCTGAGATTTTTTTTTGGGCGACGAACGTGTTAAGGCGCTTTAAGTCCTTTGTGCTCTTGCCATGCTTCACGTGGTACTTTTTCACTTCTTCAACAAACCATGCTGCTATCTTCCGTTCGGTGTATAAATGTTTCTGTGGATTTTCGGCAAGCAATAGAGAGAAGCAACTTTCGGGCTCGGAATAACTCATTTTCTTTCTAGTTTGAATTCATCCATCGAGAGGACGACTTTATGGACTTTTTAACCCTCTTTTGGATCTATACTTTGGACACCGAAACAAATTCCTTGGAAATAAGCTCCTCATTTCCCATTTTTCAGTCCAACCAACCATCTTTCGAGGAGAAATGGCCCCAGATGCGGCCGATCGTGCTAAAACTGCTGAAACAGGAACCGGTGACGCACTCGGAGTGGCAGGAGCTGTTCTACGCCGTCCATCAGGTGTGCCTGTGGGATGACAAGGGCCCGGCCAAGATCCACGATTGCCTCCAGGAGGACATCGTGACCTTCATCAAGCAGGCCCAAAGTCGCGTGCTGGCTCAGCGGGAGGAACAGGCACTTTTGAAAGCGTACATCGTCGAGTGGCGGAAATTCTTCACCCAAAGCAGTTATCTGCCGTTGCCGTTTTGGCAGCTGGAAAATGCTCTGCAGGTAATTTCTTACAACTTATTTATTTCAAGGACTATCTATTAAAATAAAGATTTCTTTGGTTTTTAGGGTAAGAGTCAATCATCTAGCGTAAATTCGGGCGGAAGTTCGTCGAAAAAATCGAATCATTCGGACGACAGCATAGTTAGGAAGCTGATGCTGGATTCTTGGAATCAAAGTATATTTATGAACATCAAACATCGGCTGCAGGACTCAGCAATGAAATTGGTTCACGCCGAAAGGAATGGTGAGGCGTTTGATTCGCAACTGGTCATAGGCGTTCGTGAAAGTTATGTCAACCTGTGCTCGAACACCGAAGACAAGCTGGAAATCTATAGGGAGAACTTTGAGGCAGCTTATTTGCAGGCCACGTCTGCTTTTTATCGATTGAAGGCCAGCGAACAGCTGCAGGTAGATGGTGTGAAAGCGTTTATGGAGTATGCTGATTCCAAGCTAAGGGAGGAAGAGGCTCGTGCAGAACGTTATTTGGAACCGGGGAGCATCACTGCATTGGCTCAGTGCTGCGTTACAGTGCTCATCGGAGATCATTTGCCCACGCTGTTGGCCGAATGCCCTCCATTGATCGAAGGTCGGGAAACAGAACGTCTGCAGCTAATGTTCCGATTGTTGGACCGAGTTGCCGGTGGAGTCGATCCAATGCTTCGGGATCTGGAGAACCATATCGTTCAAGCTGGACTGGCCGATATGGTGGCAGCTGCCGATGTTATTACTCAAGATTCAGAGAAATATGTCGAGCGGTTGCTAGAGCTGTTCCGTCGGTTTAGTAACCTGGTCAAAGAAGCGTTCAACGACGATCCCCGGTTCTTGACGGCACGCGACAAAGCATTCAAAACGGTCGTCAACGACATTACGGTTTTTAAGCTGGAGCTTCCCACTTCTGCCACGGCGATGGCCCGTGGCATCAAGTCCTCAACTCCGGAGTCCAAATGTCCGGAGCTTTTGGCCAACTATTGTGACATGCTGTTACGGAGGACTCCTTTCAGCAAACGGCTAACCACGGAGGAGATCGAATCTCGTCTCAAGGACGTACTGCTGGTGCTCAAATACGTAAGCAATAAGGATGTCTTCATGCGCTACCATAAAGCGCATCTCACGAGAAGGTACCCAATATTTGATCATTTTAAATGAACGATATTAAGATTGATGTATTTTTTTTAATCTAGACTTATACTAGACTCGAGTGCTGACAGTGAGAAGGAGGAAGACATGGTCGAATGGCTCCGAGAAGTTGGTATGCCTGCCGATTATGTTAACAAACTAGCTCGAATGTTCCAGGATATTAAGGTAAGGACACTTTGTACATCTTTATATATAATTATTTAATTCCCAAAGCATCTCACCATCAGGTTAGTGAAGATCTGAACGCTCAGTTCCGGGCTCAAACTACCCGCCATGACGCCATCAACATCAAGATCCTCAATGCCGGTGCGTGGGCCCGGGGCTCCGAACGCGTTTCGGTTAGCTTGCCGCTAGAACTGGAGGACTACATTCCGGAGGTGGAAGAATTCTACAAGAAAAAACATTCCGGCCGGAAGCTACTGTGGTATCATCACATGAGCAACGGAACCATCACATTCGCGAACAACTCCGGTCGCTTCGATCTAGACGTGACCACATTCCAGATGGCGGTGCTGTTCGCCTGGAACCAGCGTCCGAACGAGAAGGTTTCCTACGAAAACCTTTGCCTCGCAACGGAACTGCCGGATCCGGAGCTGCGCCGCACCCTGTGGTCGTTGGTGGCTTTTCCGAAGCTCAAGCGGCAGCTACTGTCATACGAACCGGCCGTGGCGAATCCGAAAGATTTCACCGAAAATACTCTGTTCTGGATCAACCAGGAGTTTGCATTGATTAAAAACGGTAAACCACAGCGACGGGGCAAGGTCAATCTGGTTGGTCGGCTGCAGCTGAGCACGGAACGATCCCAGCAAGAGGACAACCAGTCGATCGTACAGCTGCGGATACTGCGAACCCAGGAGGCCATCATCAAAATCATGAAGATGCGCAAGCGGCTGAGCAACGCTGCTCTGCAGGTGAGTTACCACATTTCTTTTGAATTGAATTTTAATCTTAGTGAAGTGTGGAGAGATTCTAAATGTCTCTATAAAGGATAAATATTAAATGAAAGTAATGAAAATTATAGAAGGATAGGGAAGTAAATGTTAGTCGTGATTTGGTAAATAACTTAGCGTCGCTCATTAAACTTCCTCGGACACGATGAACAGTTTGAGAGACATCGTCTGCATGCAATGCACAGGAAAGTCAGTAGACAAGAAGTTAAGAAGAATTTTTATAATTTACCTTTTTTTACTTTTAATTACACTAGTTTACAGCATTTTTTAACTTAGTAAACTGAAGGTCATTTTTAATGTAAATTCGGGCGCTGAATCCGAAAATGAAATTCAAAAAATCTCAGTAGAACCGTTTTTGAGTTATGCTCCAAATATGAAATTTTGGAAAAATAAAAAAAGTTCATCTACTTAGATTAAGATATCTCGGACGGCATTACAGTAATTTAAAATCCTTCTTTTGCATATTGAAGGTGAATAAATTTTCTATCGATCGACACTGTTTTTGCGTATGATCAACAGTATTGTTGATATTAGTGACTTTATGATAGAAAAAATTATAAAAAACGCATTTTTTTAGAGAAAATTTTGTTTCAGCGAAAGTTTTAGACTCGATGGTAACTTTAAAAAAAAAAAATCTGATTTTCTTCTGCGCTTGAATGTCAATTTAAAACAAAGATTTCAAGTGGTTATTTATCAAAATCGGTTGAAAATTGAAGAAGTTATGGATACTTAACCATAACAGTATTTTTTGTAGTTTTTAATAACTTAACGAACTACAGTATACTTATCAAAGTATAGGAAGAATGAAACATGATAAATCTCACTCGCTCCAAGTCAAAATTATTTATTAGCTTACCAAAAGGACACATGCCAAATTTCAGGAAGATCTGACCATAGGGAGGGGTTGCTTGAGTCTCAAACGTGAATAAAATTTTAAGCTATTTTGCCCGGGAGGAACGAAAAATACTGGTTTTTCATCAATAACTTTTTTTCATCACTAGCCGATTGTTTTTTATGGTTGATTTTCTTAAAGCCTAAGTTGGGACAAATATTTCACCCGAAGAATGTAACTCGATGCCAAAAAGTTTTCTAAACATGAAATGAAGAGTTAATCACCTTAAATTTATTTTATGAATTGTGGACATTTTTTTACGCAGAATAGTTTAATTTTATACACAAAATTATTATATTTGGTGGTTCAGTGGTCATAATCTGACAGAAGATTCGTATTCAGGAAGCCAAATTCCTCATATCTGTTTTCAAAATAGGCTTGCTGTTCCTCCGGGAGAGAAAACTTTGGTGATTTCAAAGTTTTTCCTATAGGGATTTTTTATGTCAACTACCCTATACAAAAAATGTGGCTTTCAATCGAATTCATCGCACGAATTCGGATCGATTTCGGGCCTGGAATGATCTGGAAATCAATTCAACTAAATTTAATTAAAAATTGATCCGTTTCATAAAAAAACATCGTTTGAAAATATTTTAACTAAAGCCGTTGTAGCACATAACTATAGGACAGATCGTGTTGTAGTTTAGGAAGCATTCAATGATTTATTTTTACAAAAATTTAAAATATTACAGAATCGTGATTTAGTAAATTTAAAACAAAATTTTAAATACCCGGTGGTCATATGCTAAAAGAAACTCTCTTTTACAGGCCGAGCTGGTTGACATTCTCAAAAACATGTTCCTACCGTCGAAGAAGATGATCAAGGAACAGCTCGAGTGGCTGATAGAGCACAAGTACATGCGGCGAGACGACGACGACATCAACACCTTCATCTACATGGCCTGAACGGCGACGGCAGCAGGTTGATCCACATGAGCAGTCGCCCCTCGTCGCTGTTGTTGTTGTTTGTTCCTCGCAGCCCTTCTCCAAACAACCGATGTCCGAGGGACAGGGGGAATACTTCCGAGTTCAACCCAGAGAACCGTTTTTTAAGGACTGCTGTTTCGCGCGACTAACAGGAAGCGGAAACAAGCTCCCGACAGCAGGGCGAAGTTTTATTTTTTTATTTTTGCTCGTTCGTTTACATTTGATTTTTTGACTTAGTGGAATCCGGGAAATGTACTGAAAATATGACGACAATTATTAGTCGAAACAATGTGTGAAAAGAAAGTTTTACCATGGTTCCTCTCCATGATATGATTGTTGAATATTTTTGAAAAGTGTAATTCAAAGCTGAAAATATCAAGCCACCAACAAACAAAAATAAACCATACTAGTTTTAAGAACATACGCTCTAGTTTTATTGTTTACATGTAAAGATTGGAACTTGTCCGAAATTTAAGTTCGTAACTTTCATCACAGTCGATGGAGAGAGATTTCAGCAGTTTCAGGATAGGCTTGGTGGCAACGGAATCTAATGTTGGGGAATCGAGATAACATGCGTAAGCAGATGCTGTTTTGTCGTGAAATTTCCTATACCCAAGGGCACCTGCTGCCAGACCCGTTAGCACATTAGGCGCCTCTAATTCTCGAATCTCTTTAACTTGTCCGTTGACGGCGCGCAAAAAACAGACCTGTTCCTTCTCAACATCAGGAGTTCCTTTATGCATGACGTTCGGCACAATAGTTACAGCGGATACCTGTTCTGCAGACAGTAACCATGGTCCCATCTTTTCTGTGATCCTTCCAAACGAGTTTAGTTCTTTTTCTTCCGAAACGCACACCATCAAATGCTTTTCGGCTAAATTGTATATTCTCGTTGTTCCATTGCTTAGCTGGCACAGTGGTACCTTGCCCTTCAGTACTGCTGTTGAAACGAAGGCCAAGATTCCCTGTCCCTCCAAAATCAGCAGATGTTGAATCTTTTCAAATTTGTGCTCGATGCCATCCTCATTCATCCACTCCCAGTTCAATCTGTTAAGATTCAAAACTAAGTTTTAAAAAAAAACTATCAAACGAAACTAAAAACTAACGGTTCCACTGGAGCTGCATCCTCTTCTTGGCCTTCGTCGAAGTCATCCCAGAAAGCTCGACTGGAAGGTTCCACAATTTCACCGAAATTTAAATCCATGATATCACCTTTGCCCAAAACCAGAAACTGAACCACACACTGCACACAAAAGATACGACGAGTTGCATGCAAGTCGCAGTGATTCGCGACTTTTTCCCCGGCCGGCGATCGCGATGGAGATGGATTTTACTGTAAACAAGTTAAAGCGGAACTACACAGCTTTGAGTAAACCATAACCCACTTTTTAGAACAAAAATCCGTTCACCGCTCACGGTGACAAAGTTTTAGTACAGTTACCTCATTTTGTGAACTTTGAATGCAATTTTTGGCCAACAATGTTAAAACTTTACCCCTGATATAGTTGAACCACCCGCATAATCAAATATGATACGCTGAATCTTGAGTATTATTTCGTTCTGATTACCTTAATATTCTTATTTAATTTTTGGCATTTCGGCGAGTTGTGAAAATTCAAGTTAGAATATTTAGAAAGAACATGAAAGTATTATAGGTGGAAAGATCAAAGCTAGAGCGCTTTGGGTAGAACAAATTGAATAGTTGGTGAAAATGTGAGCAGGGCTTTTGTTTTGTGAACAGCTTTTGAAC
The DNA here is from genome assembly GCF_029784155.1 of Uranotaenia lowii. Classification (NCBI taxonomy): domain Eukaryota; kingdom Metazoa; phylum Arthropoda; class Insecta; order Diptera; family Culicidae; genus Uranotaenia; species Uranotaenia lowii. The sequence continues at coordinate 299,364,357 of NC_073693.1, read as the reverse complement.
TACTTGCGTGATTCTTTGCCGCGCGCCGTTTCAATGTTGATAGGACTGTGTTCGACCCGTCCGTGTTTCAATGTGGATATATCCGATGCGTTTCTTCATCGCTTCCTATCAACATTGAAACGGCGCGCGGCAAAGAATCACGCAAGTAGTTCAAAAGCTGTTCACAAAACAAAAGCCCTGCTCACATTTTCACCAACTATTCAATTTGTTCTACCCAAAGCGCTCTAGCTTTGATCTTTCCACCTATAATACTTTCATGTTCTTTCTAAATATTCTACCTTGAATTTTCACAACTCGCCGAAATGCCAAAAATTAAATAAGAATATATCCCAGCGGCGATTAAAATAAGATAACGATTACCTTAATAGTAACGTTTCACATTGTGTTTTGGCTAAAATGCCTTTGCTAAAATGGATAAAATATCATTTCGGAAAGATACGGTTAATACTTCTTTAACCCTCATCCGCATTAGATTTCATTACCCTAATCAGCACTTGTGGTGTCAATTTGACACCACAAGCTAAAATCGTTATAACTTTTGGTGGGTTAGACCGATTTAAACAAAACTTACATCAAAAGAAACCTTGTAATGTCAGTAAAATATGTTTAGAACATTATATACAGCTAAAGTTACAAGTTTTCGCGTTATTCAGCATGAAAGAAAAAAAATCCGAAAAAACATGCCTCACGAAAACTGCTGTAGTTTATATATTACACGTCCAAAAAAATATTTGCCATATGCATATGAAAGCTGAAGTTAATGCCTACATCATGAAGACAAGTAATATTTTTTAAAAAATTTTTTAATGAAATGGTCACAAAAAGTTCAAAAAAGTGATCTAAAAAACCTACTTTTCATTCGATTGCTAGTAAATACTGTTTGAGCGATGGTAGAGTTTTAGAAAAAATATGACAACAAACTTTATTAAAATTCTAACATTTTGCTCCCGCATACTAAAAAACCGTATCTCAAACCGTCTCTACGATACATCAACGGTTTCAGAAATAGTGATTGTATCTGAAAAAGTACCCGCATAATTAAAAACAGTTGGGGATATAGTACTAACTATTAACTTAATATATTGGTAGCAGTACCAGTATGAAATATCTTCCAAGTATCATTTCATTATACATGTTCAAAATTTTATTACCTCAATAAATTATGACAGGATCGTATCAGTGACAGTGACAATATGATATATGATTTAGTAAGTATAGTATAATAAGAGAATAAAAATTTGCAACCTTTGAATATTGTCTCTGGACCTTATCCAGGACTCTAACAGTGTACGACAAAGTTTCCTTATATTTTCTTAGCATTAGACATTAAATTAAAAAAAAAACAACATTGACAACATTGTATGAGTTAGACAAGTCGTTATCATTTCACCTCTTGCGGATAATAACTAATATTGTTATTTTAAGATGTAGTTGTGAGCTTATGCATTTTTTCGCTCTTGGGTTCAGCATCTGCTAATTTTCACTTCACTTCGTTAAAATTTGTGTCGGCAACCCCACGCCAGGTTCGGAACTGAAAACTGTGTTCAAAATGGCTCCGAAAAAAAAGAATCACGCTGAGAAAAACACACAGAACGCGAAAAGTAAGTAAAACTATATTATATTATCGATAAAAACTAGTGAGATTAAATAAAACTAATGAAATTACAGAAACAAAGATCTCTGCTGAGCGGAGAGCGGAAAAAAAATCTACTGAAAGGCTGAACAATGCAGATCTGCACAAATAGGTAAGATTGTATAATCCATGTATAATATCAGAAATAAAAAATAAAAATCTCAACATTTAAATTTTTTAATTTTATTTTATTTTTTGTGGGAAAGAATTGGAACTATATTGGTTATGGTACAGGGAAGCTCTTTTTAAAAATATTTTACAATATGCGGAACGTATGATTGAGCGTTATTTTTACTACAAACTACTATAAGCAAACTATATCCATTGAAGTTGATGAAATCTATGATTTTGTATTCCAACGTAGCTAGAACATTCAGGTAGATTGTTTTGCTCGCCAAAAGTGGATGATATTTTAACCGTATCCAATAATGTAGCATGAAATATTTGTTCGAAAAAATCGCTCTTTTTGAATGGTAAACATGCTTAACAGCCCTTTCCCCATATGGTACTTTAACAGATAATCATAATACAGATTGTTAATATGGTCTGTGTTATTGTACATATACTGTTCACTTTACAATAAACGATAACGTTTAGAGACAATATAGAATATTCTCTATATATTGTAATTGATTATGCGGGCTGTCTTTAGATTTTTGATGCAACAAAAATTGAAATTACTGGAATTTTTCAAAGTTCACTACTTTGGGCAATTTTTTTACAAATTGAAATTTCATCTGTTTTTGTGGTCCACCGTCAGGTTGTACCCGGATTTTCAGTGCTTTCTCGCCGTTTGAAGCAATCAAAAGTATATTCATTGGAAAGAAAATTTAATCTACATTCTAGTGAGGTGCAACAATTTACGCTGTGAGATTTCACAAAAATATGAAAATTATAAACGTAAAATCATTCCTGAATTTCTAGAACTACAAGCATCCCGTCCAGCAAAACGTGTTTATTTGCTCTCCGAGTAGGTACGGTGGGTGGTGATTCGGGCAGAGAGCGAAGCCGACAGACGAAATAATGATGCGTGTCGTACGTTTCTTGGTTGGAAATTTTCTATTGATAGTAGTTCACGTTTGCTTGTCACGACACGCATCATTATTTCGTCTGTCGGCTTCGCTCTCTGACCAAATCACCACCCACCGTACCTACTTGGAGAGCAAACAAACACGTTTTGCTGGACGGGATGCTTGTAGTTCTAGAAATTCAGGAATGATTTTACGTTTATAATTTTCATATTTTTGTGAAATCTCACAGCGTGAATTGTTGCACCTCACTAGAATGAAGATTAAATGTGCTTTCCAATGAATATACTTTTGATTGCTTCAAACGGCGAGAAAGCACTGAAAATCCGCGTACAACCTGACGGTGGACCACAAAAACAGATGAAATTTCAATTTGTAAAAAAATTGCCCAAAGTAGTGAACTTTGAAAAATTCCAGTAATTTCAATTTTTGTTGCATCAAAAATCTAAAGACAGCAAAATGTCAGAATTTTAATAAAGTTTGTTGTCATATTTTTTCTAAAACTCTACCATCGCTCAAACAGAATTTACTAGCAATCGAATGAAAAGTAGGTTTTTTAGACCACTTTTTTGAACTTTTTGTGACCATTTCATTAAAAAAAATTTTAAAAAATATTACTTGTCTTCATGATGTAGGCATTAACTTCAGCTTTCATATGCATAAGGCAAATATTTTTTTGGACGTGTAATATATAAACTACAGCAGTTTTCGTGAGGCATGTTTTTTCGGATTTTTTTTTTCTTTCATGCTGAATAACGAAAAAACTTGTAACTTTAGCTGTATATAATGTTCTAAACATATTTTACTCACATTACAAGGTTTCTATTGATATAAGTTTTATATGAAGTTCATAATAATTCAAACGACTTAAATAGATTTTACTTTTGTGGTGTCAAAATGACACCAAAAGTCGGAAAAGGGAGTTTTTTTGTCCAGGCTTCCAGGGTTCGTCCATAAAAAAAGTAAAGATGCAATATTGAAGAACTTTTGAATTCATTAAGGGTCCCCGAAGAAATTTTTGTATTTTGAAGCTTCTGAAAAAAGTTACAAGCCTTCAAACTTGCAATGGTGTCAAAATGACACCCTAATGCGGATGAGGGTTAAGGAAATTGATTATTTTTGCAACACGTCGAAATGATAGAAAAATATTCGGGAAAGATAAGATTAATCATTTTGGAAATTAAAAGATTTTTATTGCAACGCACATCGTATTTTCTGCTGTCACGTCAACAAACATGACCACATTTTCACCATTTTTTGTTTTCTGTTTCGAAATTGTGGGAAGTAGCGTACGGAACCACCGAATACTACGCGGAAGCCGCCGGGGATGACGACAGGTACAAGTGATGAAGGTAAAGTAAAAATCTTTTTATTCAGAGGAAAATATATTAGTTGAATCCATTCTCTCCCACTGATAGAACTCAGCGAAGAAGGAATACCGGAAGCTGTGGCAAGCTAAATTCAGACCAAGCATGCAACATCTAGAAAGCGAAATGGTGAACATCTGGAAAATCCTTGCAATTTCAGGCGATGACGATGGAACCACGGCTGCAGGTGACCTCAAGAAAAAACCGGCAAAAGCTCAGAGGAGGAAGACGTTCGCGGACTCAGGCGGAAAAAGTTACAATGTGGACAATCCAACAGCACCACATCTCAGTTTTCCGGTTTTATCTACCTCTCCGCCACCGTATAAACATCAGGAGCAGTAGCACACGCGATCATCGCATATACAAGAATTTTAATTAAAAAAGGTGAATATTCAAAAGTTTAGTAGGTGTAAAATAATATGAAAAATAAAAGTTTATAAGCTAATTTTGGATATTATTTTTTTATCTTTTTATCAATACAACACGATATGCTGTATCGTCCTTTTTCTTATGAGACGATCATTCACTAAAGATTCTACGTATGATCCAACTCGCTTCAAAACGAGTAGAAAAAAGTAAAAAAAATGAATGGTTACTCTACTGCCGTTGGAAGCATAATTGTCACATGTTACAAAAAGGCAAAGCGAGAAAAACGCGATTAAAGTTTCACTAAAACATTTTGCTGTTATCGCATAGTTTCGCAACTTTTGTTGACTTCAATGCCGTAGATCTCTAAAGTATACTCCTACCATATGAGCCTCGATCAAATTTTTCGAAAATGAACTGTTTTTTCAATGAAAACCCTTGTGTGACATTTATGCCGCGAAATTCTATGAATAGTCGAAAAATGGACGCATATTTGTCACACCACGAACATTTTCTTAGTAGTTGTTTGGTTTGGAATTTCGTGCGTGGCTCTTGTGTTTTATTCGTAAATGGAAGCTTAAATTGAAAAAAAATCAGGTCTGAATCGGATTATTCGAAACCGTACATTATTTGGTGACAAACATGAAGTTTTTAACGGGTTCGATCAATAAAACGGCACGGGGAGTCATTTGCGGCAGCTCACTCACTGTACAGGAAGCAACATTTCTTCAACAAACTGTCAGCTGCCGCGCTGAAAATGTCGCAACCGCCAGAGTAACGATACCAGAAGAGGACAATCAATCCGTTTGAAGTGAATACGGTCCTGGAACAAGTTCCGGATGAAGTAACTCTGGCGGCATACTTCGTAAACATTAAAAAACATACATCTCCGGTATTTTGCGAGGTGTTTCCAAATAAAAAGTCAAAGCAAAACCAAAGAAGAAATGGTCTGCTAAAACCACCGACAATCACTTATGGCCATCCTGGACAATTTTGGATTACAGTTCTACGGCGCCGGAAGAGTAATATTTGACTAATGTTGTGAAGTGGGTTTCGTTTGCATGCACTCTTCCAAGCGCCAGTAACGAACCCAAAGCAGTTTGCAGAGTTTTTCTTGCACATACTGGGATGTTGCGAAAACAGTGACCCTTCCCCCTCTTTATATATTCATGATCCCCTCGCGACTATCAAGGACACGTATGCCAAGTTTGGTGAAAATCTATTTAGACGTTCCGAAGTTATAATACATTCATTTATAGAGTGTGACAAATATGCGTCCAATCGTCTCAGTGTGACAGTTATGCGTCCATTTGTCCCAGTGTGACAAATTGACTTTGAATTTTTCTCGAAATTTCTAGAACAAACTTTATGTTTCGACAAAGAATTTCAATAAAACATATCAAACTATCACGATTGTCATCAAAAAGTCAAAAACGTCGAAATGTCACATGTGACAATTATGCGTCCAACGGCAGTTTAGCACCTGTCAAATCACCCAGGAGCAAGATAACACCTGGTATGAAACCTTGCGGTGCGCTGTCGAAGTGTCAAAATGGAGTGTTATTATAGCTTTGACACCTGACCGCTGCTGATACTCTAACAATCTTGCTCGCAAGAAGAACCATTTGCCCTGAAAAAAACCTTCTATTGACGAATTGTTGCGCTGGTTTAAAAAAAATCGAGTTACAGTAACTTCAAATCAGCGTACAAATAGGTCAACAGACCGGTTCAGGCCCGGACACACTGCAAGGCAATTTTCAACAGGAAAGTGTCAAAAAGGAGCGCATTTCGTCCGCTTTTTGAGGCGAATTTTCAACGTAAACAAAATCGCGCATCAAAAAGTATGTTTTATTTCACGGATGGGCGTCCTGCGTACGGATAATGGTGTTTGTTAATCGATTGGTTTAGCAATTCCTTTGGACTGAGCATTAAAATTAGTGCAAAGACCCGTTGTCGACGGTTCAACCATGAATATCACTCCGGAATCCTGCCGGCTATGCCTGTCGGCTGAAGAACCGACAAGCCCAATCTACGAGCAGCTGAGCCTCTCGGAAATTACCGAGCTGCTGCAGGATACACTGAACATTCAGGTTTGAATTTGTGGCGAATATATTTTCATCGGCCAGAGGAGTCTTATTATTTTGGATGTTTTTTTTTAGATTTCCAGTTCGGAGGACTATACCAACATCTGTAACAACTGCGAGATGAAGGTGAAGCTGGTATTCAATATTTTTTCCGAGTTCCGGCAGACCAATAAAATGTTCTGTGCATTTCTAGAGTAAGTATTGCGGCTGGGTTTCTATTGGTCCTACGCCGTTTGGCCTAAATTTATTTTGCATATAGCCGTTTGGCAAAATGGTCATTTGGCATAATGGTCATTTGGCATAATGGTCATTTGACATGATGGTCATTTGGCATATTGACCATTTGGCATAATGGTCATTTGACATAATGGTAATTTGGCATTATGGTCTGGTTGGACATTAAATATTGCTAAAAATTAACATACATTAGTTTTTTTTCATTATTCCAAACGGCTATTATGTCAACTGACTTTTATGCCAAACGGCATTATGGCAAACGGCTTTATTCCAATCGGTATACAATCGTTTCTATTTGCATCAAATATCTGGTTCGGGTGCTTTGGGCATTTGTCTTCTGAACAAAATTATCCAAAATAACCATTCCCACTCACTATTCAAGTATAAATCCATAAAATTATTATTTCGTTTAGCACCACTTGAGTTTGAACAATCACACGGTTTAAATTAGAAAAAAATAGATGGGAATCATGGCTTGGACTAAAATATTGTAATCGGCGCAATTCGACAATATTACTTGAAATCTATAATTTTTGTTGATTCTTCAAGTGTTTTATCAAAAAAAATAGTCTTTGAAAACTGTATAATAATAAAGCTTTCGTGGAGATTTTTTTAAAAATAAAACTAACAGTTGAGTCGCCGCGACTAGTACGGCTCCCCCTTCTACTAACATAGATAAGTAAAGTGATACACACGGTAAAATGAAACTTTATAAGTAAAATGCCTTAGTAAACAAGCCTATGATTAAATTAATTAAAACTTTTACGGCGTGTTCGAAAATTGATTTTTTCTATCGAAGTAGGTAATATTGTCGAATTGCTTCCAATTAAATCATTAAATTCTATAGGGAATTTAAATATTAAAAAATCTATCATAATCGCACGATAAACATTTTAATACAGCTAATATTATTAGATAATTCATAATGCACGTTCCATCAGTAACAAACCCTTCTATATAGGTATAAAAGTGCTCCTTCATAACTCGCTTATCTTTCTTAAGGCAAAAACATTCATCAATGGGTATACCAACATTGGGCGAATCGAAATGCGATATCACCATAGTATCAGTCATGCCTCTGGAACCAATTATCGAGGAGAAACCCTCCGCGGCATCAATGGAAATCTTGGTAAATTCGCCGCCTTCCGCTGTTGAGAAAAAGCCAAGAGTAGTGCAAAAGGTTGAGGCATATTATAGCAGCGATGATGACGACAACGACAATCCTGATGACGAAGATTACGGGGAATCTTTCCAGCAGCAGGATTACTCGAGCGGGGACGAAGATATGAAACCAGTAACGTACAAATCGGTGTCTTGCTATATTTGTTCGACCTTTAGCGGAACGGAAAAATCCCTAAATGCTCATTTGAAGGATCAACACAGTGAACTGTCTCCATACTATTGCGAAAAATGCCTCGTTGGACTAGATAATCTGCAAGCTATCAACCTACACTTTCAGGGACATATGGTACCCTTCGGGTGTTTATTCTGCGAGGAGATGTTCAAAGATGAAGGTGAATTGCTAACTCACCAGTCAGCATGTACCGGATATCGTTGCAATTCTTGCAAGCAGGTGTTCCAATTTTGTCAAGCTCTTAAAGATCATAAAAACTGCAAATCAGCCAGAGCAGTTCGTATGCAAACTATAACTTCAATGGTAGGCTCCCGCCGTAATCAGAGTCGTTTCATACCCCAAGCCTGTGGAATGTGTAACGAAGACATGGGCAAGAACAGTAGATTGGCATGTCACTTCGAGAAAGAACACAAAGATTATCAGTTTAATCTACACAAGTGCGATCTCTGCTCCGAGAAGTTCACAATACTATTGGCCGCTCGAATCCATCGACTGTCGCATAAACGCGAAGGCCCCCTTAAGCAACGTAAAATTCCGATCGTCGAACGGAACGAGTGCACTATTTGTTCTCGGATTTTCAGATTCAACAAAGAGCTGTTGGCCCATATGGAAACGGACCATGCTGAGGCAGCGGTAGAATTCCACCAGTGTACCAAATGCAGCAAAAAGTTTACTTCGGAAGCAAAACTGCTCAAACACGACTACAATACTCACCAGGGCAAGCAGCCTCAGTTCTTCTGCTCCTACTGCGGTCGTGTTTTCAACAAGAAACTTGGTTTAAAAGACCACGAGAACCTACACAAAGGCATCAAGACGTACCACTGCGCAGATTGCAACAAGGTATGGTTTCACCTCGTTATTCAGTTTAAAAACGTTAAATCCTGTTTAACAAAACCTTCTTCTACAGGACTTTACCTATAAAAGCACTTATGATCGTCACATGCAAGTGGTACATAGTGACGCCAAAGATTTCGTTTGTCAGTATTGTCATAAAAGGTAAAAATCTAAAAAAATCTATTTCTATCGCCGATTTCCTAACCAATAACACTTTCTAAATTCCCGCCGCACAGTTTTAAACGAAAACCCACGCTGAAGGTGCATCTGCGTTTGCACACCGGCGAGAAACCGTACGAGTGCGAGTATTGCGGTCGTCGCTTTGTCGACCCCAGCTCGTTCCACAAACACAAGACGAAGGAACACGGTTGGAAATCGCCGGCCACATTTGGGGCCCCTTGAATAACACTTGAACCCCTCGAATATCCATAACAGGTAGCAGGTAAGTTTGAAATTTTATCAGCGTCATCTACATTTATACTATACGTTCTGAAACCTCCTATAGGCATTAGCATTGTGTAATATAAGTGATCGTAATAGTGGTTGGTATTGAAATGATTGCTTCGAAATCGCCATTGGACATTCACTCCTAAAAAAATTGACGTGTTAGAAAAGGACGCAGCTATCGGGCGTCTCGATAATGCCCTCCTTGATTTTTTTCAACCTTTTTGAATCACAACTGATATGTATCGGTTTTTATTTATTTACTGGTCTTCGAATTAAACATATTCGCAAAGACTTTTCCTTATGATCTATATATAGCTGGTCATATACGTTGCATTCCCTCCTTTCTTTCAGAAACTCTTGTAATTGCCTTCTAACCCAATGTGTATTCGAAGAAGTATACAGTGAAGACAATAGAAGAACTTTTAATGGTGTTTAGCTCCATTCCGTTTTTTCGATACCATGATGAAACCACACAATGTCGTAGAGAAACGCTCGATCTTCAACAGTCCTGAAGATTTTAAGGTCATCCGTGAAAAACAATTTGGGGGATTGAATAAATGTGTTAAGGTCGTTCACAAACAGAATGAACAGCATTGGTGCAATGATACTACCTTGGGGAACACCTAAAGTAATCTAAAATCTGTTCGATCGCATTTTTCCAATTTTCACGAACGTAGTGCGTGTTTCTGTCAAAAGGTACCTAATTACATTTCCCTGCGTGTCTCTGATTTGAACAAGCCTACACCGAAAAAACTTTTCACATGAACGCTACGTGAAAATGTACATAGATTTTTGCCACCATGAAAATCACGTGAAATCTACGTGAATTTCAGGTAGCAAACAGAACTCGCGCAGCAAGCAGAATTCACGTAATTTTCATATGAGTTGTGTGTGAAAGAAACGTAGATCGCATGTGAAAAAGGATTCGTTCTGCCACATGCGAAT
>NC_073693.1:299316853-299353562 GCF_029784155.1 Uranotaenia lowii | reverse complement strand
TGATCCAATCAGAATCGAGTCGACCAGGGGCGTACACGGGTGATTACTTCGCATGCTAGCAACCAGTCCACACTATTAATGAACATTAAATCGAGGCGGGCAAAGCATACCAATTCATGGGAGCGAACATTTAGAGTGAAGGATTGAGAAAACGAAATTTACTTGACAAATAGGTGTAAAGTAACTAATTATCTCGGAAATTACTAGAGCTAGAGGTTTTACATAAACATAATATTGGGGTTTATTTTTACAACTTTTGATAGTGACGTCACAATTTTCTTAGAGTATACTTGCGGTTAGAATTTTTCTCACAGCGCTTTGCTTGAAGCTGCCCTTTGCAGCGGAACCGACGAACGATATTTCGATGGATTTCCATCGATCGATGTTGTTGTTGTTGTTGTTGCAAACGACGAGAGTAGTCCTTGACAGAGCTCTTTCCGGCGTCCCGGAAGAGCCTGATCCTTGTTGTTGACAATACCGGCCTGTTGTCATGCACCGGGAGGACTTCGTCAGTAACCTTGAAGTGGCGAGTAAGGTTAAGATGTTGGCATCTTTCTGTCTGCTTTTTGATCGGGTTATTTGTGTCGCTGTGCGTTTTAACGGGATGATGTAGCTGGAGAACAAGCATATAAACAAGAAAAGGCCCTCTTGGACCTGCCAAGTAGGGTTATAATACCAGCAAATATAATCGTCCACGTGGCTTACAAATGGTTTTGTTTTTGTTTTACAATAATTTACCTTTTCTTTGTGGCGTGTATTTGTTCGGTTCAATGTTCACAATAGTTTGTTCTTTTAACATTTCTTTAGCTATAACAAATTTTATAATCAGATTTTAACATGTGCTGTTTCGATTTACACTTTTTATTCTAATTTTACTAACCGTACTATTTCCGCATTTTATTATTTGCACCGTACTACTTATCGTTCTTTTTAATGCGTTTTTGTATTTTGTACTCTAGAATAATTGAAAATAAGTTAATTAATTTACACCATAAAACTTTACAAACTATTACTTTAACGACACAAGACGCGCACTTCTTTTCTCTAACGAGATCACAGACAGAAAGGACATGCTTAGCGGTGCCGATATTCGCGAGACCTCAAGTTTTGGCCGACGCCCATACATCCTGCAAAATTACATGGTGCGTCGTTCTCTGGGTGCCCACACTTCCCCGCGACGACCCTGGTTGAGCCCGACGCCTATGGATCACTCAGAGAAAGAGAGTGCCTGTGCGGAATGACAGTTGGGATGGGTGAAGTTAGCCGTTCTTTTGGGTGAAATTTGTTGTTTTTCCGTAAAGGACAGGGATTGCTTGATTTTGTGGCGGAGCCACACAAAAACATGTAACAGACGGTTACATTACCCCATCGTCCCTTCTCAAAATGAATGAACTTTCATTCATTTTGTTATGAGAGAGATGAATGCAACAGTCCAATTGAAATAATTTATTTTGATCTAATCAAAAGAATATTTCTTTACTATGAGGTCATTTTAAACGAAGTACCTATATCTCAATTATCACTTGATTGGAACAGTATCGTTTGTTTCAGTGTAGCAATTTTACTGACGGTCACTCACGACAACGTCAAGTTACTGAGTGTTTCGTTGACGGTCACTCACGACCAACGTCAACAACGAAAGGGAATGAAAAAATTCAATGTAAACATTGGAGCTGGTATCTGATCATTCTTCGGGAATCTATTCGGTTCAAATTTCACGGTAAGTACCCTCTAAAAGTTAATTGTTTGCTAATTTTAGTTAATCAATCAGTTTTTCTATCTCTTCTATTTTCCAGCTAAAATTGCGGAGAGGAATAAGTCCGGAAGAACCCGATTGTAAGAGAAGTGTTTGATCCTTACAGCTTGATTTGCTTCAACATATCCGAATATAGGATAACAAAAGTTGAGCAATCTTCGTCTATTACTTTTGTGTGTGTCTTTTTCCAATATTCGCATCACAAGGACCGCGGTTCCAGGGACGGAAGAAAACAGACAACAATCGGTTTCAGGTAGGTTTTATGTATCATCACAATTAGTGAGTAGATACTTTCTAATACTTTCTTTTTTTCAGTAGCTGAGCATTAATTCGGTCACGGTGAAGAACCCAGTTGACTTCCCGGACAAGCTCTAGTGCCATACTCATAAGGATCCGTTGAAGGAAAAACGATGGCGAATATTCCGTTCTGAAATCAGGAATCGCAACAGTTTTAAACCAAAAGTGTTTCATATTTTACTTTTTTTTGTATTTTTCAATTCCAAATAAATAAGTTGCATATAAGTTTTTTTTCTTTTTATCCAAAATTCCTTTTTCAATGATTCTAGTTACATTCGACGATCGACTGATGAATGAATTCGATAATTCTACGCGTAAAGCTGTTTGAGGCATTTTCAATTATGTTTATGAGATTTCCTTTGTAATAACATAAGTTAGGTTTCAGGAAGTTCTTGATAGAATAATTTACTATGATTTTCTCATTAATTTTTCGCCAGATTATACAGTTGTAACTTAGGCGTAGGTTAGATTAAGGGTGAATCTCAAATCAATCTAAAACTATTTGAAACTTCCGAAAAAACGATCAAAATAATTATATTGACTTTTCAAAATTCAGTTATTCATTTTGAGACTAACAAATTTTTCTACTTAGAAGATCAAAACAACGAAAAAACATCTAAGACCAGAAGTTTTGTTTCTTCCTGGATGTGGTTTATGTAAAGCAAATTACATCTAGCTACAAAAGTTTTGTGCAAATGTGACTTCTAATTTGTCAGTGCAATTGATAAAGAGCAATTCAAAAGTTTTACCATCTTTACAAAATCATATTCTAAATATTTACAGATTTAAATAACCGTATCTAGTAATAAATAATAGAAATGAACAAATTGTAATACTTTCTAGTTATTCTGGCCATTTTTTGGCGATCTTAAAATCATCTTCGAATTTCCATTGAGGATATTTTTCAACAAACTTTGCATGCTAAGCATGCCACAAAAATCGTTTGAACTTGTTAGAAATTTGTACAAGAAAATCATTTTCGTCCGTATAGTATTTTTACTTTTTGCTTCACATTCTGTGTTCATTTCCAGTTCGATTCAAATCCAATTCCAATTCTGAAAACAAAAAAGAATATTAATAGGGTAATTAAGATTTTCAAAAAATAATAATAGGGAAACTGTTATTTGCACATCGCTATAAATAATCTATTTTAATAAACTGATAGATGATATTTTTATCAGTGGCAAAGAGCCGACCTTCGAAGTTTTTCGCAGTTCCAATAAGGCAAAGATTTCTATGTTCCAACATATTTGTATGACGTGATAAGTCTTTTCACAAAATACCAACTCAAAACTCTCTGTTATCAGATTCACGATCGTTAGAAGAACGATCCAATAGCCTAACAGGAACTGTTACTATTCCTCCCTCCGGGGTTCTGGGAAAAAGTATCGAAAGTAAATTTTTTTTGCGGGCGCCAATTTGTAACACGGAGTTAGCTCAGTGGGTGGGGATTTGGGAAAGGTAAACAAATGGGAACTCAGGGTCGTTTTGATGTTTTATGCAACGCGACACTTTCTTTCCGCGGAACTCGCAGCAGGGTGATCCAATCAGAATCGAGTCGACCAGGGGCGTACACGGGTGATTACTTCGCATGCTAGCAACCAGTCCACACTATTAATGAACATTAAATCGAGGCGGGCAAAGCATACCAATTCATGGGAGCGAACATTTAGAGTGAAGGATTGAGAAAACGAAATTTACTTGACAAATAGGTGTAAAGTAACTAATTATCTCGGAAATTACTAGAGCTAGAGGTTTTACATAAACATAATATTGGGGTTTATTTTTACAACTTTTGATAGTGACGTCACAATTTTCTTAGAGTATACTTGCGGTTAGAATTTTTCTCACAGCGCTTTGCTTGAAGCTGCCCTTTGCAGCGGAACCGACGAACGATATTTCGATGGATTTCCATCGATCGATGTTGTTGTTGTTGTTGTTGCAAACGACGAGAGTAGTCCTTGACAGAGCTCTTTCCGGCGTCCCGGAAGAGCCTGATCCTTGTTGTTGACAATACCGGCCTGTTGTCATGCACCGGGAGGACTTCGTCAGTAACCTTGAAGTGGCGAGTAAGGTTAAGATGTTGGCATCTTTCTGTCTGCTTTTTGATCGGGTTATTTGTGTCGCTGTGCGTTTTAACGGGATGATGTAGCTGGAGAACAAGCATATAAACAAGAAAAGGCCCTCTTGGACCTGCCAAGTAGGGTTATAATACCAGCAAATATAATCGTCCACGTGGCTTACAAATGGTTTTGTTTTTGTTTTACAATAATTTACCTTTTCTTTGTGGCGTGTATTTGTTCGGTTCAATGTTCACAATAGTTTGTTCTTTTAACATTTCTTTAGCTATAACAAATTTTATAATCAGATTTTAACATGTGCTGTTTCGATTTACACTTTTTATTCTAATTTTACTAACCGTACTATTTCCGCATTTTATTATTTGCACCGTACTACTTATCGTTCTTTTTAATGCGTTTTTGTATTTTGTACTCTAGAATAATTGAAAATAAGTTAATTAATTTACACCATAAAACTTTACAAACTATTACTTTAACGACACAAGACGCGCACTTCTTTTCTCTAACGAGATCACAGACAGAAAGGACATGCTTAGCGGTGCCGATATTCGCGAGACCTCAAGTTTTGGCCGACGCCCATACATCCTGCAAAATTACATGGTGCGTCGTTCTCTGGGTGCCCACACTTCCCCGCGACGACCCTGGTTGAGCCCGACGCCTATGGATCACTCAGAGAAAGAGAGTGCCTGTGCGGAATGACAGTTGGGATGGGTGAAGTTAGCCGTTCTTTTGGGTGAAATTTGTTGTTTTTCCGTAAAGGACAGGGATTGCTTGATTTTGTGGCGGAGCCACACAAAAACATGTAACAGACGGTTACAAGGGGAGTCACCTTGGACCGCTTCTCTTCATAATCTTTGTGAACGACCTGTGCGCAACTCTTCAATCCTTCAAGATTCACAGCACTGTAGACTGTCTCGCCCTGCAAGCGGACATCGCTACATTAGAGAGCTGGTGTCAGATGAACGGAATGCAAGCAAATGCGAAAAAGTGCAAGATCATTAATTTTACCCGATCAAGAAATGTTATAAATTTTGACTACCAGCTATCCGGCCTCTGTTTGGAAAATACAAAATCTATTCTTGATCTAGGGATTAAAATCGACAACAGGCTCACTTTCGCCGAGCACATAGCGCTAACCGTGGCAAAGGGCTTTGCAGCACTTGGATTTCTTCGCCGAAACACAAGGGATTTTGACGACATATATGCACTGAAAGCCATCTACTGCTCGTCCGTTCGTAGTATCATGGAGTATGCTGTCCAGGTGTGGGCTCCCTCTCAGAGCACTCAATGCTTCCGCCTCGAACGAGTTCAACGTAGCTTCGTAAGATACGCTCTCCGGCGTCTTCCCTGGAATGACCCGCTCCGACTCCCGCCTTATGAGCAAAGGTGTGCTCTGATAGGCCTAACTACACTAGAAAAGCGTCGTATTGAACTGCAGCAAGCCTTCATTTTTGATACCTTAACTCACCGTGTTGACTCCGCATACATACTGCAACGTGTCAATATATACACACTTAATCTTTTCTCCTGTGATCGGGACGATTTTGTCCTGTATTTTCAACAGCTGAAATTACAGGACAAACCTCGGGACAGAAAAAGTGCTCAGGAAAACAACTGTCAAATCGACCTGTGAGTTCGAAAAGGCGTTCTCCCGAGATTTTCAGTTAATTGAGAAATCTTTTCCCTCGCTTTTTATTTCGTTTTTATTTTTAAAAGTAAATCCCAAATGCGCTATTAAATAACAAAAACAATTGTTAGGCAAATAGATTGAAATTTATTTTGAAAAACATTTTTTCTCATTTTAAAGTATTGTTAAACTATGTGGACACATCTTAACCGCAACACAAAATACAGGCGGGACACTTAATCTGTAAATAAAAAAATATTGTTAATATATTTACGAAATTGCTGGTTGACACTCATGCATACCAAGACGCCGTGCGAACCTGGCATTTAAGACCTAGGGTTCCGGGAGGTGGCCTATCAGATCCCACACCGGGGGAAAGCATCTTGCGTCCGATCAGCCTCATTCTCGAAAGCTGCAATAATGAACTTTGCGAATCAAATCAACAATGAAGTTTAATTGTATTCTTTAAAATTACTCACAATCTGATTCGGATGATGCACACGGATTTTAATCCAATTCGTCAGTGGTTCCATAGCAACAAACTATCCTTCCTGCCAAACTTTCAGTAACTCTCACCAACAGAACGACTGTTAATTTACCGCCCGAGCAGAAACTATACAGTACATCACGCATATGATAGAAAAGGATAAACTATATATGAAAAACGCGACAGAAAACGGATGACAGCCGAAGGTGGCTAAAGTTTTCCCGTGATACAGGACGGTTGTTCGAGTTCCTGTGCATTCAAAAAAATGTTGTCCCAGATTTCAGGAGAGATGAAGCGTCCCGGGATTTGGGAGGATTCCCATACGAACTTCGAATAGTTTAAGCAACTTCCATGTGGTTCGGAGAGTCATTATCCCGATTGGAAAATTTGCAATCTTAGTGTGTACGTTTCCACGAGGACACTTCGGCGACGTCAGTTCCTATGGATACCCTATCACCGTACTGTATATGGACGGAACCATCCAATTGATAAATGTTGTGAAAGTTTTAACTCAGTGAGTCATTTGTTTGATTTTAATATGTGTAAACGTACACTCAGAAAAATACTATTATGTATGCCATAAGATTCTCTTATGAAGTGGCGCCATAAGAAAAATTAATGAAATTCATAAGATTGTCTTATGACGCGAATGAATTCTGAAGATGAACGCCTACTTCAATGAGAGGTTGTTGCTTTTCATAAGAGATTCTTATGGAACAGTAAATCACTTTTTAATAAGAAAAATTCTCGATATTTCGTACTGAAAACATTCGCTTTATTGTTTGCCAAATTCGTTTAAAATTAAATCCTGCATTGTCACCATCAGCAGCGCATCAACAGACGGCTCCATCAAAGTTTTTTTTTGCCGCATCTAAATCTTCGACCTTTCGTTTTCTGCCGATTAGCTTGCTAAAAAGTAAACAAATAATGTTTTTTAGTTTACTAATATATTCAACGTTTACACCAAAAACATCAAATCGAACTTACCATTCCGGAGATAACAATAACATTTAACATTAAAGGAAAACTATAATAACTATGAACTGGCGATTGCTTCGTACTGTTAGATGATGAAAAAAAACTGATGCTATGAATCAATGTGTTCATCATTTTTTCACAATGCCGTTTCTTCTATTTTTCATAAGAACATCGTATGAAAATTGAAAGAATTTCATAAGACTCTTATGAAAAATTAGTTTGGACGCAAAAAAGTGGTTCATAAGATGTATCTTATGAAATTTATAATAGGATTTCCTCTGAGTGTAGGTTTAAATTAGTTTTAAGCAGAGTTTCTTAGGCTTAAGCAATTAGTCTGTACGGTTAGACAACCAAAGACGTAAATAAATAACGGTATATGGAGCCTCTTCCTTTCTTCCCCTCTCTACACTGTAGAAACATATCTCGTAACCAAGTACCTTTCCATGCCATATTTGTTTCCATTTGTTGGCTTCGTTAGCATAAATTGAGAACTTATGCTAACAAAATTGTATTGGGCTCACCTCCCTCCTCTTATGTACCTACTCACTGAAAGGAGGATGGTGTGTCAGATAATCATAGAATCATACCAAAATGATTTTCCATGTTAATTTTTCGCCATTTCTCAGATTTTGTAAAAATAAAGTCAAATGTAAGTCTCCTCTTTCCTTCCTATATTCCCAATTCTATCATCCTACTGCAAGAAAGGAATTGTTTCACATAGAAAAAGTATTTTTCGTGCTCAAATACTTTTTGATGCCAAATTTGGTTTCATTTGCTCGATAAATTCTCAAGTTATGCAAAAAAAATTATATGGACTTTCCCTCTTCATATCTTTCCGCTGAAAAAAGGTGGGGCTTCAATTTATGATAGAAACATTTCTTGTATCCAAAGACCCTCATATGCTAGATATGGTTCAATTTGCTCGATCAACTCTCCAGTTATACTGAAAATTGTAAGGGAGACCTTTCCTCCCCCTTTTCATCCACCTCTTTGAAGGAGTGAGGGATACCAAATATTCATAGAAGCATTTCTCGTACCCAAATATCGTTCCATGCCAAATTTGGTTCCATTTGCTGTTGTAGTTTTTGAGTTCTACTGTAAAAATTGTATGAAACTTTCCTCCCTCTTTCCTTTCTCCCCGCTGGAAGAAGGAATGGGTCTCAAACAATCATTAGAAAATATCACGTACCCAAATACCCGCCCATGCCAAATTTGGTTCGATTTGCTTAATTAGTTCTTGAGTTGTGTAAAAAATTATAAAAGAGGCCCCTCTCCCCTTTATTTCTCCCTACTGGAAAGAGGGATGGGTCTCAAAAAATCATAGAAATATTTTTCGCATCCAATTACCATCCCATGCCAAATTTGGTTCCATTTGCTTTATTAGTTTTTGAGTTATGTAAAAAAATATGAAAGAGGCCCCTCCCCTTTCTATTGGAAAGAGGGAGGGGTCTCAAATAATCATTGAAATATTTTTCGTATCAAAATACCTTCCCGTGCCAAATTTGGTTCCAATATCTTGATTAGTTTTCGAGTTATATGAAAAGTTGTAAGGTAGCCCCCCTCCCCCCTTCCTATCACCCCACTGAGAGGAGGGAGAGGTACCTAATATTCATAGAAATATTCCTCGTACAGAAATACCACCCCATGCCAATTTTGATACAATTTGCTTAATGGGTGCTCGAGTTATGCAAAAAATTGTCTTTTGTTTGGGAGGCCCCTCCCTCCCTTATTGAGAGAGGGAGAGGTCTCAAACCATAATAGGAGCCTTGTTTTAAAACTGCTGATGTTTGTTTTAAAACTGCCGATTGTTTTTCAAGTGTTTTTTTTATTTGTTAAAATAATCTAACCTTCAAAGGTAAAATAAAAGATTTGAATTTTGTGGTTAGAATTAGATGCTTGTTAACATGATCCAAATCGAAAATTTAATTCTGTAATATCTTTTGATTAAAACTGCAATAAATAATGTACAATATACTAAGAAAATATGGAATTCCATATAAAATTTTTAAGATAGAATAACATGTCTCTTTATCAGAATTTTTTGCAATATAATAATCTATTCCAAAAGTGAAATCATGTGGATAATTTATTTTTTCATTATACGAAACTTGTAAAATAAACTCAACATCAACTTTATGTTTGATATTTTTAGTTGAATTGTGACATTGAATAAAAAAAATTAAATTTTTAAATTGGATCAACTAGTATGCATTTTCCTGCCTGCGACTTGTATCCTCAACGAAATAATTTCTTGATATTTTTATCTTGGTGGTAAAACTTATTTACGAGCTGAATTTGAATTTGAATTTAGAAAGTTTATTCTGAATCTTAATTCTGAATCATATACCTACTCAAAATTTAAATTATGAATCTGTTCCCGAATTTCAATATTATATCCAAAAAGGTATAAAACGCGATTTTTTTTTTATCTAAATTCCAGATCAGAATTTTAAATGAAGTTTAATGCAATACTGACATGTTTAGTAAAAAAAATTAGGCAAGAACTGATATTAATTTCAGAATCTTGAGTCATGAATTTAAATACTGATAATTTAGGGTTCAATCTAAACTCGCTATTTCAATTATTTGTTCTAAATCCGATAAATGAATCTGAATTAAAATACAAATTTTGAATAATGAATCTGATTTTGATTTTCTAACTCTGAATTGACATTTCGAAGCTCTGTTATGCATGAATTCTTCATACGAATTAGTGTTTTGTTTTGTTTGTTTGTTTATTTGTCTGGGATTTTAACACTATCGTGTTATTGATCCCTATTCCTCCGTGGCTTGTGTCAAAACGAATAAGTGTTAAGATTCTGAATATGAAATAAAAATTCAGGATCCTTTCTAATTTAGCTTTATTCATACTTCGAAAATTATTGTCTAAATATTGAAAATATATATGAGTTTTTTAAACATGAAACAAATTTTAAATGAAATGAACCAGGATTTCAAAACAGCTTTTCATTACTATTTTCTGATGATGATTTCAACTGAAAATCAAGAATTCTTAACATGATGTAGAATTTGAAATATAAAAATAGAAATACAGTTATGAATTTGGTAATATGGGACCAGAACCTCCAAAATAAGTTTTATTTCATTTTAAATTTAATATTCAGAACTGAATTTCAGCCAACAAGTGAGAAAATTTTGAAAAATTTAAGCAGATTTCTTAACCTAGGAGGTTTTTGTATCAGTTTTAAAACAAGTATGGAGCTCTTGAATAACGTTATTCAATTATTTATATTTGATTTTTTTGATGAATTTTTTAGTCTAGAGTAGAAACCCCTCTTGTTCATAGTGTTCAAGGAAATTGAATTTTATTATCCAAAAATACCTTTGGTTGATAGCAAAAATCAAGTTTAAAAAGTAGTATAGAGTCGTTCTTAGTTTGCTTTAGGGAAACCGACAACATATCGAATACTCTCTATAACAACAAATCAGAAAACAATATGAAAATTGAAATTGAAATAATCCATTTAGAGCATGGATGGCCAAGATTTTCACTAAAATTGTCTTACTTTGAAGCTAGCTTACAGCAAAAACTTAATTTCTTTGCATATATTCAAGAGGTCTTTAGGGTTCAAATTTTGACTATCAAAGACCTCCGAATTCATGCAAACTTCATTTTTTCGATGTGAGCTCACAGGCTAATCCATGAAGCGAAATTTTCATAAAGAAATTCAATTTTTGCTGTCCGTTAGCTTCAAAATAATGAAATTTTGGTGAAAATCTTGGCCACCAATGATTTAGATCAAGGTGTGTATATATAGTTACCGTATGTCAAATTCTCGATTCGGCCATTTTGACCATTTTTGTTTTGCAACCAGGCGTGAAAATTTTCATTCATTCATATGGACGGTGAAATTTATTTCGGATCACTATACCCATTAAGATCAATCATTGATCATGTCATGCCAGAAATATTCCGTTAATGTGAATGTAAATTCCATTCATATTCACGTGATTTAAATGAATGTCACTTATGAGAAGAGAGGGCCATGAATGATATTCGGGAACCAAACGGAACCTTAAAAAGGCGTCTGGAAATTCTTATCTCTATTTTCATTTTTTTTTATACTATTGTTAGTAAGCGTTTGTCTTAGAACAGCATATTGAAAATTAGCTTGGCAAACAAAGTTGCCAAAAATTGCACTGAAGATCTTTTTCATGACCCATTTTAACCATCATGTCATGACCGAAATATTGGAGATTCCAATGATCAGTGAAAGATGGAAAAATCTTCCATTACCGAAACAATCATTCATAGCATGCTTCATTTCGAGAAAATTTTAAACTAACATCTGAGGAAAAGAATGGGTCACAAGTGGCAATCCCGTCCCTGTTTGCAACTGCAGAGTTCATGGAGTTTGTTTACCAACAAAGCATAGAATAGCTGAGCAAACATTCTTATGTTTGTAAACAAACTCATTGAGCGCCCCGCTCACTCCTCGCCTGCTTACTGTGAAAGTCGGAGCACGCAAACTGTCACAAACTTACCGAGTAAGTTATTTCTACGCAACCGAGAGATTTTTGGGATTTTCTTTTATTTGCATAGTTTTCGTTCCTTATTTTGTATGCAACTCAAAAGTTTTTCCCATTAAACTTTCAAGTGCGTACTTTTGCAGTTGCCATTTTGTTTGATTCAAGCGCGTTGCTGATTTCGCGATTTTTACCGATGCGAAATAATTACATTCAGAGCGCATTCCGGAAAGTTATATCGACGTTGGAATGTGGATTTCCCTAAGAGCAATATCCAGCAAGTCAGCTCTGGTCGACTTTGGTTATTCCCGGCATTCATCGGCTCCCCGGAAGCGGATTTCCTTTAGCCTGCGGATCGATTGTGCAATACTTTTCCACCATATCAAGTAAGTAGAAAGGTGTTTTTATGATTGAGGGGCCTACTTAAGTTAAATCTTGCCCGCAGGATAATTCAGGATGTGCTAAACATTTAGAAGAGAAACCGGAATATGATGTACGTCAGATTCCTCACCGGATAATTGGTTGGTGCCGGGAGAACATGGCTGGAAATAGTTTATCAAAAAAAGACCCCGCAACCGAATCAGGTAAATAATTAAAGTTTAAATTAATTCGATTGTAATTTCTTGTTGATTTGCCAGGTACTGCTGATTTTCTGAACAAGTTTCGAAGTTATTTGAAAAGAGTAAGAGTGTCCGAATTACAAAACAAGCTGGAGCACCGGCACGATGTAACCAAACATCAAATGCCAACAGATTTTAGCGGAATCTGTGCCAAACAGTCCCCCATGGGCTAGTGCTCTGCGGTGCTTGCAACCTTCGGCTGGAACCAAGTGTACTGAAGCTGTTACCACAGTTGCTTTCAAGAAGTTCGAAAGGATAATCTGGTCCGAAAGCAATAAATTATTATAATGAACTGGCAAATTCAATCAGCTGTTTAGGCAACTATGCCCTTTACATTTGGGCAAATTTGGGCCAATTCCAGCGTCCGGGAGCTGTTGAATCAGCAGCTGCGCCAGGATAAACAAATCCCTCAGAACTCAGGCCAGGACTTGACTAAGGCCGGTGAAACGTTCAAAGATTAACCGGAGCGGGTTGTAGTCGTGGCAGATTTGAAACAGCTGTTTCGTGTCAGCGCCAACATTTGATAGAGATCTGGCGTCTGAGGATTTTCTTCTGAGTGGGCGTTAGCGACCCTACCAAATATAAGAACAAATTTCGTTATATTCGTTATATTGGTAAGTATTTTGCAGATTGGTTGGTTGAAAAGTAATAATTGACACGTTTTCATTATTTTTAAGGTTACATCGACGTTTCACAAGATACTTTGGAAAAGTTGGAATCGGAACATAGGAAGAAAGACGAGAACTATTCGCTACGATGGATAGGAAAAAATCAAAAAAATAATTAAGGTTCTTGCTTCTTATGACAGTCTTATAACAGCTCTCAAGTTGGTACAAATTCTCAGTTTACAAGACTCGGGCTTAGATTGGCGCAGTAAACTGGCCTCGTTGTTAAGGTGGCCAAACGAGAACTTTGTTGGGAAGGTATTTACATCCGATAAGCGAAGAACCCCGTACGGGAGATGATCGTCCTCATGCCCGAGTTCAGAGTTCCGAAAGTCATTAAAAGTTTTTTTTTTCCTCTCTTATTTTATGGCTCAGACCTATCGTTCCATAAAGCCAGGTCTTGTGGATATTTTAGCTGTTATCTTTTGAACAGTATTCGTGTTTATTTTAAAACGACCGTTCATTCCCGTACAGTGGGGTTAGTGCTCTAAGGTCAGTTTCATGATTCAGAATTCTTAATTGATTTATTTAAAGTATTTTCATATATTTCTTTTTGTATTCCGTATGTAGTCAGATAGTTCTTGGTATTCAACTATGTTTTGTTCTTTTAGAATATCTATTAATGGTTTTTGATTTTCAAGGAAAACATAATTTTTTCTTAAATTGGAGAAATCTTTGCAATTATATAATATATGATTGATGTTATCTACTGTACCACAATTCTCACAAAGATCTGATCTTATAACATTCCACTTTGCAAGTCTGTCTTTTGTGGTCAATTAAAAGTTTGACTACAAAGAATTATTACAACATAATTAATGTCAGGAATTCCGGATAAACGCTTCGACTTGAGGTAATAAATCAATTTAGACCTACTAACTATTATTAATTTATTAACCCATATTTTCAGGCAAGAGCATCGAAATCATATCCTTCAGGCGGTGATGGAGCTGTGGCTAAAAAGCTGTTCACGTTGCGCTGCATGCAAACGGATTTTGGGGCCCCGTGATTTTATTCGAGACCGTTTATGGATGATTATGAGGGTGAGTTAATTTTATTTATCCTCTTCACGTTCATGGGCTCAAGACTCACAAACCACATTCCGACTTAGGTTCATAATAAAAAAATCCTTTTAACAAATAATTAATGAAGTTTTTTTTTTTTTATATCCGTTTTCAGGTAGCCGAAACCGCCTCCCGCGACGATCAGCAGCAAAATCTTAAGCTATCCCGTAAGATTCCTGATCGGATACAAATTGCCAGTCATGGAGAGTACGACGAAAATAGCAGCCCTCGTTCCGGTCATGATAGTCGAATACTTCCCCGCATGTGATAGTACTCTGCGGTGCTCGCAACATCCGAATAAAGCTAAGCCTGCTGGAGCTGCTGCCACCAGGGCCGCCGTTGCCCTCAAAAAAGACGAGTGCATGATCTGGTCGGGAAGCGATACATTTACAATAAACCCATAAATAAAGAAATAAAAGTTAAATTCCTTCTTTTTTCATTTTTGATTCTATTGAGATTGCTAATTTTAACGATTCTATACGATTCGACGCACTGGCGAGAAAACATGGAAAAACTTTCTGTTGAGTAAAATGCACTAAACTTAACGTTGAGTTAAACACGCTAAACTTAAAGTTGAGTTTAATGCATTAAACTTAACATTAAGTCCCTGCACTTTTTGTCCGGGTTGCATACAAAAAAGTTGCGGCCGAGTTTTTTATTTTTTTGAGAACCTTCACAGTCAATTTGGGAACGTCATTTATGGTGTTTTTGGTTATTTGAAAAATAAGATTCATAAAAGTAGATTTTATTTTATTTTATATTGCTAATCGCCTTGGCATTCATAAAATAAGAAAATAAATGAGTGTAGGTTCAATTTTGTAACTAACTGTATGTGTCTTACGGGATGAGCAGAATTAAAAATAAATAAAAAGAAAATTGTTGAATAAAATTATACAAATGAATTGTCTCTTAAATTTTTAATGTAAAAACCACCATAACTGCAGGCTAATATTCTACACTGAACCCAAATTCACTCTTAAAATACACATGATTTTTCAATTAAAAACATGGATCCAGTAATTTTCTTTCATTCAAGTGCGACATATACATTTCACTTGGCAGTCAACTCATCCACAATCACTTCAGTCGTCACTTGCATTTGAAGTGAGAAAAAATATTCACTTCCCCATCACTTGAATTTCAAGTGAATGTCAGGTTGTAATTGTGTTTATTTTCAGAGTTCAAAATGGCAAATTCTAAAGAGCAGCGTTTAAAGCTTATGCTGGATTTGGATTTTCCCAATTCTTTACTAAGCGATTTAGGCGGTAGTTTGTGTTAAACGTGATGTAAGAAAAAGTTATTTAAAGGTGTTATCATGTTTCATCTTGTGGGTTGAACTGGACAGATATTATGGTTTGCAGCAGGGAAGTTTTAGAAGTCGCACTATCCGCAGTAACCGATCTGCCTTGGGATTACGATGGAATTTTCCAATCAATAAATTTATGGCGAAAGCGTAATGTAAGTATTTGAAATCGAAGTAGTGTTCTATAAATGTTCTTTTATTTAAAAACGCGAGAGATTATTAACTAGAAACTTACTTAGAAATTCAGATATATTTCACTCGAACGTCATAGTGTAATTCACTTGACCGGTCACTTAAGTGAATTCACTTGACCCATCACTTAAAATTAAAATGAAATTACGTATGGTGAAAATTTACTACAGATGTCACTTATTTTTAAAGTGAAAATTATTTTGCGTGTAACTAAAACTATCACCTAACTGTACAAGTTGTACAGTACAACTATACATTACTCTTCACTGCCCTTTCCTATCGGTTCATATGTTTGCACTTGAACAATATCAGAGCCATAATCACCCCGAACAGGGTACTGGCAAAAATCGTACTCAGCACGGCCACAACGGTGTGCCACGGTTCCGGAAGCATCCGGTGCACCGGGGACAGCAGCAAAAGCTCATCATTGATGGAATAATACCACTCATAAATTTGCACCGATGATGCTTTATCGGTTGAAACATTATTGCTATCGGCCAGAATGGTAACTATTTCCTCACTGCTCAACTTGGGCGGTGACGGGGCTGGATAAAGCCAATTTGAGGTCAGAAGTGCACTTCCGTCAGCACATTCATTCTTAGAAGATCCTGCACAACACTTGGCGCTAATACTCAAAGCTAGAACGAAACTAAAACGATTCTTAGCATACTCACTCGTTGGCAAAGCAAACAAATCAGACAAATTATTGTGAGCTAGCTTACCACGTTACTATCCTGCTCACCATTTTCTGCTAATGAATGATTATCTGAAGCTCAACTTGTTTCGTACCGGTTTTGTTCGTTCGATTTTTGCGATAAAATTGTGAGTCATGGCTTATCGCAAAATATTTATGATAAAGGGGAACAAGCTCCGACACTTTCGGTGACAGTACTATTAACCTAAAACATAAAACTTCAACAGTTGATACATACATAATATTCGATCCTCGAAGTATTTAACAGCATATAATTATACTTAGCAGAATATGCTTCTGGAGGTATCCCTTTAGGTCAGGGGTGAGCAACCTTTTGAAGCAACGGACCACTTTTAATTTGAAATTATTTAGACGGGCCGCATCAAAATAAAATTTAATAGTTATATTATAAGAGATGTTAAGAAAGGTTTCAAAATTATTGTAAAAAATTTTTTAACCAGATTTGTCAATGTTACAGTTTACATTTTTGATTCTAGAAAATATTAACAGATTTCATAAATTTTAAATTTAATTTAGACACATCTGGGACAGGCTTTCTAAGGCTGAATCATAAAAATCTTATGACTTTGGTAATGTCTAATTTTTAAGTTAAATGGCTTCTTTTAATCAATGTTTTGCATGATATGTCTATGAAACTTCTCAAAATATCATCACCATAACACAAGTTAACAAAATTTTCATTTTTCCTAGGTGCAAAGAATCTCAGAACTGATTGTGACTTATTCAGGGTCGCTGAATCCAAATATGTATTCAATTAGTTTTTTTTTGTCAGTTCTAGTTTTAGAGATAATTAAAAAAATAGGAAAAAATAAGTTTCAATTTATGTCCATTTTTGACAAAACTGTTAAATACAAATACTTATTGACTCAATGATCAACTTAAAAAGAACACAAGTAATTTTGAATTCTGAGAAAAAGATATGGAAGTTTTCTTTTTGTTATCCAAACCTGCAAAAACTGGGAATTTATACGAAATTTTAAAGAAAAATCAAACTAAATTGAATTTTTGATATTTTTAAAACCGTAAGTCAAATTATTCCGCTGTCTTCAACAAACTTGCTGAAAAAATTTAAATCGTCAATTCAAGAACATTCTTTAATGAGGTCAGAAGAAGTAGTAATCTTATTTTTTGAATTTCTATAAATTGCAGAACTCAATTTTTGAAAGCGTTTTATCTGTGAAACAAGAATATCTTGAAAATATCTGAGTCCTTGATTGAAAAAGGGTAGTAAATTGATTAAAAATCAGCTTTTGATTGTTATGTAGGTTTATAGGTTTATTAGTTATGAAAGATCCAACCTTTACCCAAAATTGATCAATTTAAAAACTTCCACACGCCATATTACCGAAACTAGAAGCGATAACCGAAATATGTGAAATGTTTTGAATAAAGGACGCCAATCTCTTACAAAATCAGTTGAAACATAGGCACCAAAAATGCTGTTTCACTGAGTAATCGTTACAAACTTTCTGGTTTGAATCACAGAAT
Source organism: Uranotaenia lowii (assembly GCF_029784155.1). Lineage (NCBI taxonomy): Eukaryota > Metazoa > Arthropoda > Insecta > Diptera > Culicidae > Uranotaenia > Uranotaenia lowii. Next base: position 299,335,801 of record NC_073693.1, on the reverse strand, counting down.
TACAGATATTGTATTTGTCGAGGTATCAGAATATCGCTGAATTCTATCGATATGAAATATGTAAACGTTAGCCCAGTTTTTATTATAAAATTTTCCTTATTTTTGTCATTAATCAAGAACAAAAATATTTCACATCATCATACAATTTGAACTTTGTTTGAAACGAAAAATCAAGTCTTAACTACCTCCTATATAACGTATTTCCGATAAATAAAAAGAACTTTATAAAAGCTTAAATCCTAAAGTCAACAATCTGGATGATTATGGGAAAAATACAACTGAAAAAAAGCGACGTGCAAATCATGTTATTGATTTATCATGTTTTTGGTTTAGTAGGTGCTATTTTATGATAATTAACAATCTTTCGTAATAAAAATTGTGAAATAAATTCAATTTGAGATTAGCTCCGCGGGCCGCACAAACATGCCTCGAGGGCCGCGTGTTGCTCACCCCTGCTTCAGGTATACCTACAAAGGCTTGCCAGAATAAAATGTAGAACAACTTGGACAAACTATCAAAAAGAAGGACACCTTTTAGACAACAAGCCTGATAGAGTACAAAATAATACAGTAAAATAAATTTAAACTCTCATTGTCATTCTAAAAAGTAAAGATGCTGAATTCCGCGAAACTTCCGCTGATTTAGGTACTTCTAGACTGTTGGAGGTCGTAGCAAGCCGTGCTCGAGAACGGGCATGTTTTTTTCCGACTTCCAAAATTTTCGCGAATACAAATGTTGGTAAATTTGGTGAGAATTTTAATGTTTCAAGTGCAAAATAATTGTGTGCTATTGAAAAATGCCTCAACTTAACAACTGAGATGCAGATGAAAAAGGTTTGCAAGCTGTTCGAGAAATTTACAGGAAAATAAGTGCAATTATTTCTAATAGAGATTCTAACCGTTAGCTGCGGAAAGCGCGAAGTGCTGCGGAAAGTTCATCCGAAAATTACAGCATTGGATGTAGGCTCACTAAAAGTGTAATGCAGCACCTCTTTCATAGTACGATGTCCATCGTGAACTTAACAGTCTAAAGATTGGTGAACTCGTTCCTTTTTTCTCTTTTAATAAACTTATATTATTTGCAATTGTATTTTAATTCTTCATCAATCCTATTTGCCAACTTGAAGGCTTGAAGGCCACAGATCTTGAAAGTGTTTTTGCATGGCAAAATTTTCAAATTGTGCAAAAAAAAGTGACAAAATATCTATCACTTTTTCCCAACACCAGTAAACTTGCTCTAACGAATGATAATGACATTTAAATCTTTGTCGTTGAAGTGCGTTCGGAACGATAAAGACAAATTTCTTTGCTGATGGATTTCGATAAAAAAAATTCAGAATACAGTAAGGTTTTTTTTACACTGATATACGTACCGCGTAAAAAAAACCGTGCAAAAAAAAAACCGTGTTAATTCCCGAAAACCGTGTAAAAAAACGTGCTAATTGCGGAAAACCGTGTAAAAAAAGACCTTTAAATTTCTGTAGCTCTGAAGCTGAAACCTGAGACCTTAGACTTGAGACCTGAGATCTGAGACTTGAGATCTGAGACCTGAGACTTGAGACCTGAGACATGAGACCTGAGACATGAGACTTTAGACTTGAGGTATGAGATCTGAGACCTGCGAACTGGTACCTGAGACTTGAGACCTGACAATTGAGACATAAGACCTAAGAATTGATACCTGAGACCCGAGACTTTCGTCATAACACCCGAGACTTGAGACTTGAGACTTAATACATGACACCTGAGACCTGATACCTGAGACTTGAGACATGAGACTTGAGACATGAGACATGAGACATGAGACTTGAGACATGAGACATTAGACCTGAGACATGAGACTTGAGATCTGAGACATGATACCTGAGACATAAGACCTGAGACCTGAGACTTGAGACATGAGATATTAGACATTAGACATGAGAGTTGAGACATGAGACATGAGACCTGAGACCTGAGACCTGAGACACGAGACGTGAGACCTGAGACATGAGACATGAGACATAAGGCATGAGACATGAGACATGAGACATGGGACATGAGACCTGAGACCTGAGAACTGAGACATGAGACATGAGACATGACAAATGAGACATTAGACATTAGACATGAGACATTAGACATGAGACATGAGGCATTAGACCTGAGACATGACACATGAGACATGAGACATAAGACCTGAGACCTGAGATATGAGACCTGAGATATGAGACATGAGACATGAGAGTCTCAGGTCTCAGATCTCAGGTCTCATGTCTAATGGCTCATGTCTCATGTCTCAGGTCTAATGTATCATGTCTCTGGTCTCAGGTCTCAGGTCTCAGGTCTTAGGTCTCTGGTCTCAGGTCTCCGGTCTAAAGTCTTAGGTCTCACGTCTCAGGTCTCAGGTCTCATGTCTCTTGTCTAATGTCTAATATTTCATGTCTCATGTCACATGTCTCATGTCTCATGTCTCATGTCTCATGTCTTATGTCCCATGTCTCAACTCTCAGGTCTCAGGTCTCAGGTCTTATTTCTCATGTCTCAAGTCTCTTGTCTCATGTCTAATGTCTCAGGTCTCAGGTTTCTTGTCTAAAGTCTCAGGTTTTAAATCTCAGGTCTCAGGTTGCAGGTTGTAACGATGTTACATATACTTGTGAAAATCTAACAAAACCTCAAGCGATCCTACAAGTGTTCTCAGTCTCTGAAAATTGCCAAGCTAAGAGACGTCAGGTAGAACTTGGCAGCTTGAATGTGATCAGGTTTGGGTTCGTCATTAAATGACGAAACCAAAGAGAACGGAAACAAAACGGATTAAACGATGATCCTCGCGGCGCGTCGTATGATGGGTTATGGAGCCCTAGCCAAGAAGGTCTCGTCCATTTCGAGCTTGACCACATAGCGAGCAACAGTTCCGTTAGTAGTGCTGAAAACAAAGTAAAACGTGCCTAAGTAGTGATCAGCATCTCGTGAAATTACTGAGTCGTGTACCAGGATATGTAAGCCTAATAATCTTGTTTTGTTTAGGCTTTTATTACGCCAATTAGGTCCAGCTTGTTTTGATAAAACAAGAAAAGAAAAACAAAAATCAGGTAAACGTTGATACCAAAAAGCACTTTACATGGTTGTAATGCAATTATATTTTTGTAACTGACACTCGAAGGTTTCCCTTCGAGAAGGGACCTCCCCTTGGAACACGGACGACTGAAGTGCGACATCCCTAATTTGAAGGCACTAGAAGTGGTGTCCTTGTCGTGCAACATAGCGGACCGCGAGAAGTCGCGGGTAGCCGGAATTAAATCGCGGTGTCGTCGTGACTAAACCCTCCATGTTGGGGTGGTGTTCCAGGAAGTGGTGAATAAAAGTTTCATCGATTCGCCTACTTCACAGCCGTGACACCAACAGTAACTAAAGCGGTGTAACATCGGCTACGAATGAACTCACCTACCTGTTACCGATGCCGGGCACCGGTGTCGCTCACTTAAAGCTTAGTTCTTTTAGAAATGGGACACTTTCATTTACTAATAGCTCGTTAACTAGTTATCGGATATTCAAAATTTTGACAGCATTTTGTTGCCTGTAAAAAGTACTATTGGACCTATTTTTTTTCAAAATTTAAAATTCACGCCTTTTTTAGATATGTACGATGCAAGAGAAAAAGAAAAAAATAATTTTGCACAGTTTCCTTCAAAATACGTCATTATCAAATTGATAGCTGACAAAACCGTTGATTATTCAAAGAATTACTGACTTTTTGTGGTGGATAAGTATGCAAACACTGTCAATAATGCCCACAAAGTTCAAATCAAGCATTGGAGTGAAGCACATGATCGGCAACAACGGTTAAGGATGATCAAGGAAGTCAAGTCTCATACCAGCATTTTTAATTTACAATAAACGAAAAACTAAGGGTAGATCGCTGGAATGTCCAAAACAATTTTCTCCGATAAGCTGATAGTGTTGCCTAGTGATGACTCATTGAAATCCAACCTCAAACATCCATTTTTTGATAGTTCCAAAGCTCTTAAGCTGTAAAACCGGTACCGAAAAAAAACGTTCAAAAATGTGGTCAAAAATAATCAAATTTTTTTCATTTCGAAACAACTGTATCCACTAAAACGCTTCCAGTTTCCAGTTTGCAGAGAAGTATTGGACCAAAAAGTATCAGAAATTGAAGAAGGAGGGTAAAGCCAGCTAAAATATAGATTTTATGAAGTATAAGTTGGAGAAACTGATCAATATCATGACTGAAAAAAGTGTGCGCCGGCCAATGAGAGATACTAAGAATAAAGTAGAAATTTCTTTAACAAAAAACGGTAAATATTTTTTTTCAATTTTTTTCATAAAAGATGATAACATTACCTTCTTTTTCTTCATAGAAAGTATTTCGTTCAAACGAATGGTTTTTTAGATACAGGTATTCGTAACTGTCCCATTTCTAAAAGAACTAAGCTTTATTAGCAGTTAGCACGTGGAATCTTGGAACCTGGGAAGAACAACAACAAGCATGCGCATGCCAACGGAAAACTGTAAGGTTAGATAGTAATAAGCACCAATGTAAATACTAACACGCTCCCCAAAAGTTTTTAAAAGTAATTAAAGGCCGAACCAATATTGTATACACAGAAATCTGCTTGTTGTGGTCATTTGGAGTGCCGAGGTTTTCTTGGCCGGTTATTCGATTTCGTTTTTAGTATAGGCTCTGGTGAGGAAAACCTTCAAAGGACACCTCATCACCCTTTGATTGTTGAAGATTTTGCTTTGGATTGTCGTTTGGTTCGGGTTGCTTCGGTTTTCGACCAGAGCACATTTTTCCGGTCGGGACTCGCCCTGAGGTCTCTTAGCTGGGTACGGGTTTTTCCACAGGGACAAATTGCGACACCACGGTACTTTCGAGTACCTGGCGCGGGTATGAAGTGGTGGTTCGCTTAAGGGATTGCCTCCTACTACCTCCCCCCCCCGTTACAAGGTCTCAGGTCTCATGTCTCGTGTCTTAGATCTCAGGTCGCATATTTCAGGTCTCAATTCTCAGGTCTCAGGTCTCAGGTCTTAGGTCTCAGGTCTCAGGTCTCATGTATCACGTTCCTAGTCCCAGAACTAAGATTTTCCCAACTTCAAAAAGATTCAAAGTGTTTTCCTTTGAAATGGACTTTCTCTCAAAATCCCTGTTAATTCCCGAAATCAGTGTAAAAAAAAACCGCGTAAAAAACCTTGGGGTTTTCGTTTGTTGCTATTGAAAAATAAAAGGATAAGCGGTTCCGAAAATACCAACTAAAGGCATCGGATCACAGCTTACGAAATATTGGAAGAAAGCTTTTGGCCTTAGCATGAAGGATATCGAAATTAGAAACGATTCGAGGACACTGGGTCAATATCGATTCTCTGTATGTTGAGACCAAGAGCTTTCTATCAATATGCCGAAAGTTTCCATCCGATGACTTTGACATATTTCGTTCCGGATCTGGGCAGATCGGCCATCGCCACGACCCAGTGTCATCGAATCGCTTCTCCTATCGATTTGGTTCATGTTGAGGCCAAGAGCTTTCTATCTCAGTGTCCCCGGATCGCTTCTCATATCGATTCTTTTCATGAAGAGGCCAAGAGCTTTCTATTAATATGCTGCAAGTCTCGATCCGTTAACTTTGACATATTTCGTTCCGGAACCGGAAAGATTGGCCACTGGCCACACTTTAAAAAAATTCGTTTCTTATTTATGAAATAAAATATAAAATTTTATGAAATTTTTGCAGATGGAGAGAATAACGCATGCGATTTATTTGTTAGAATAATGGCACTATCTTTGATCTTTGTAAAGTTATCGCAGGCCAGAGGTGGAAAACAGAAAAAAACAAAAAAAAATTTGTTTCATTAGAATGATCATTCTTAAAATTTTTTTAAGTCTTAGTGAGTTTTGCATTGGATAAGTTAACAAGTTTCACCAAACTGAGCATGCCTCATCTATAAAACAATAGCTTTGTTGATTTTCTTTGGTTTCGGCACGAATTTTTATCATAAACGATTACAAATTTTTTCAAAAAGTACTCATTTTTCTGTCGAAAAGTAAAAAAATGCTGCTGTAGCGAATTTCTATTTTCCTGACCTAGATCTCAGGTAGTATAATGATAGTACAGGTATATCAAAAAATGATTAAAATCATCTAGAATCTAGTTTTGAAATTTTTTAGAATTGATCAAACCTTATCAGAATAGGCTAAAAACGTTCAAAAATAAAAAAAAATGAAATTTGAAATCAGTTTTAAATTAAAAAAATGGAGCACAAGGTGTTAAAGTTTTCATCATTTTTATTTGTCACTGATTAAAAAAAAAAACAAAAATTATCAAACTTTAAAAAAATAATTTAATTTATTTAATATTTCAACTAAAATAGATTGTTGAAAAAATGTGAAAATTGTCAACGAAATAAATATAAACTTTTCAAAATAGCAAAAAAAAGTTGCCCAAACAAAAATAACCAATTTTGTAAAATAAAAATAGTGTTGAAAAGTGCTACTTTTCGACATTGTTTTGATTTCAGAAGAAAAAACTACAAACTATTTTTTCAAATTCAAAACTTGATTCTGAAGAGTATTTCAGCGGCATAACAGGAAATTGTGTATTGCAAAACTTGATTTTTTCAGCACTCGACGCGACGTAATTATCAAACTCGGCAAGTCTAGTTGGATAAATTTACAACTTGTACTGGAAAAATCTACTTTTTGTAACTTGTTGCATAAATAACAATTTTTCGTAACTTACGTCTCTGGCCAAAAGTTTCCAAATTCAAGTTAAATTTGAAAATCTATAGCATAAAAACTACAAAACACTTTCTTAAACCGGATAGGAACATAACCCTTTTTCGCATTTCGATGTTGCCCCAATTTTGTGTTTGTGTTAAGAGGTAAAATGTGGACGCTTTAAAATTTAACTATTTCTTAAATCATAATTTCAACAATCCTAACCTGATTAGTAGATTTGTTCTTGATGGCCACCACTACCCGCAGGTAATTTTTGTAGTGCGGTTTCCGGGCCGGCATTATGTCCCGGTGCCAGTTGGGGTCTTTGGGAGTGCGCCTCCGATGGCTGCGCGCCAACTCGATGATCGGCAGAATGTCGTTCGCCCGCAGGCTCAGCTCGTTGAGATTCTCGACCCATTTGGCCTGAATCGATTCCTGGTCCGCCTGGGAAGGGGTTTTCAGATCCCCACCGGTGACTCGCCCCGTCAACACAAACCGGAACCACGTGCCACCAGCCGATTCCACTGCTAGGAGCGTTGTGATGTCAACCTTGAGACCGGTTTCTTCGAGCACTTCCCTCACCCCAGCTTCCACGATCGTCTCTCCCGGTTCCATCCGGCCAGCTGGCAGATACCACTTGCCCGCACAAGATTCTTTCGCCTCTTGCATCATCAGCACTTCGTTTTTGTCGTTCACAATCACACAGGCCACGACGTAGGTGACCGATTTGCCAACAATGGGCACATAATCCGACGAGGCCAGAGGCTTAACGCCCTGCGCTTCGGTGGCCGCATTCTGCTCTTCCAGCGAGAAATCGCACAGTTCACTGGTCAGCTCATCCAGGTACTGACCCTCGAGCACTCGTATTAAATTTGTTTCCATTTTTGTGTATATTTCTGAGATAAGTTGGTTGTCTGTCACATTCAAACTGAGATTTCCAAAAGAATCCAAAACTGAAACGGGAAAGGATTACGGTATCTTCTTTTCCATAATTTTGCTGCTTTTTGAGAGTATTTTTTCTGTCACTAAAAATATTTTTGATGACGACGACGACGACGCGTTTGTTTTACACCTTCAGGGCTCCTCCGAAATCTCAATCTCAAGACAAAACTTATTCGAACCCGCCAAGTCGCGCGACGCTCGCTGTTCTCCGATGGAATTCCCAAACGAAACTAACTCCAACTTGCTTGCTGCCGATCCAACTGCCAATGATCGCATGTGGTTCAACCTCTGCGCTTAGCTGGTCGTCTACTCTACTGGCTGGCTGGCTGGCTGGTGGCCGGAGGGACTGTTTGGGAAGAAAAGTAAAGAAAAAAATTGAATAAAATCAAGTTGTAGGCCACCATCACACATTTGTTGTTCCGACTTTCTTTGGGGACTCGACCGAGCGATCGACCGTTTAGGGTCTTAAATTCGCGTCTTTACGATTTTTCATTGAGGTTATCGACACCGGATTTTTCGGGTTTGTTTTGGTTAATTTACAATACATATCAAATATAATCTCTACAATCGGTATGTTTGAGTTTTAGCTAGAAGAACTATTTTTATGTTGGTTACGGAAACAATTTCAAAAGCTGAACGAGCCCATGATTCTCGATTTTATTGTTTCAAGTTGAAGTTGAAAAATTAGATAATAACGCTGCAAGATAATCGGGGCACGATGAGCATTTTCTGCCGTAGGATCTAGCAGCGAATTCAACTCGATGAAGTCAACTGAATTGTAGAGGTACAGCTGGACTTGTTTCATCTGACGAATTTAGCCTATTAGTCATGTGTCGGAGAGTTAATCAGAAGACTCGAGTTCGAATAACCTCTCCGACACCTAACCAATAGGATAAATCGTCAGATGTAAACTAGTCAAGCCGTGGATCTGAAATTCAGTTGACTTCATCGAGTTAAATTCGCTGCTACATAGATTCTACGGCAGAAAATGCTCATCATGCCCCGATCAATGGCGCTCTATACGCCCCGAGTCAACCAGTTAAAGTAGAAACGCGTTTTAAAATTGATTATAGCAAAAATCAAAAAAAAATATTGATGGTGGAAATTGAGGAGCAATGTGTACATCATGTTGCAGTGCGTTTCTGATAGATCCAGATGATTTAACGATCAAAAGAGCTTATTTTCCGGAGCTCTAAAAACATAATATTTTCGAAAATTGAGAACCTAGTCGTTTTTTTTTAATATTTCGGTAAAGATGACAAGGAGATTTATTTTTTGCAGAAAAATTAATACTATAGGAACTACAAAACTGTTCGTCAAGAAAAATTATTTGAGAAAATTCGTAGTTTCGTGGAAAAGAGAAGTGCTTACTATGCCCCGGGTGCTCGTTATGCCCTCATCTCTCCTATATATTTTGATCGAATAGTTATCAAAATAGAAGCAATAAAAATCGTGACGTCACAACAAGTCACTTTTTTGATTTTTTTTTATCAAACCGTACTTTTCAACTCTTCTATTTGATCAAACTTTATGAAAATTTCAGAAATGAGAAAAGTATTAATTCATTGCATTCATCAAATCACTGTTTTTGCTTTTTTCAAGTTTTGATTTGAATTTATTTTAGAGCGAGTTAGTTTCCTGACGTCACAACGTGCCATTTTTTTAAACACGGTTTTGCAAAGCGTTGTGAAGTCACGAAGTTTTATGTACAGCTACATGAAATAAATCAAACTAAAGTCTTAAAATTATTGCTTAATTAACTAAAAAAGAACTTAGAAAATCAACAAGTAATGTGATTTTGTAAGGAAATAGATCCATTTCCAAAAAATCAGTGCATTGAATCCAAAAAGGCCCAATACTAGTAAAAAAATATTCGTAAAAACGTTCAAATATGTTTCTGAACCTTTTTAATATTTAATTGCAAAGGAAACGAAAAATAAATGATAATTTCAAAAGCCTTCGATCTATGAAAAGTTTATTAATGGACACTAGAGTGCACAAATAAGCGGACTTATGAAAATTTTATAAGTTGCACGCTAAATCTAAAAAATGATCACTAAACCCTCCCCCCAAGCAGGAAAAAATTGATACAAAATACACGAAAACGCTCGAACTTCTATAAAAATTTAGAACTTTACCTATCCTAAAGGCGTTTCAAAAGCATAGGTTGTCTATTGGCAGCCTAACTTTCTTATCTTTTTTTCACATTTTTTTAATTCTTCTAAGAACAATTTAATCTCAAAGCAAATTTTTTTTTCTTTTGAAAATTGCAGCCACATGGGATACATAAGTTATTTTAAGTATTTTTTCGGTTGCAAATGTTGTTTTTATTTGTCGATTTGTTGTTTTAGATCTAGCTGTCATTAGCTGTTTTAGATCTATAACGCATGGGCCAAAGATTTCTGACGCTACCAAAAGATTATTTTTGGGAAAATAAGTCCATTTCCATTTTTCCCATGATTTTCTTAGATGTAGGTTTTGACAACTGCTAAAATAATCAAACAGTGACCATTTGTATGAATAGTTGAATTTACCTAATTTGAAACATTCTGCCTAAATATTGAACTGCTTTTAATTTAAGCTGATTTTAGTAAACACCGTCTAAAGGCGGGGTTGGGTTTTAAATGGTTGATGAAATCAAATTTTTGATTATTTTTATCATGATGTATCATAGTATAAACAGACATGAATAATATAGAAAGGCAACAAAAATTATTTCAATTGTTTTCCATTAATGTTAATTATTGCCTGTTAAACATGATTTAAATAGAAAATTGAAAAACTTTGAAATGAAGGGGTTCAATTTGTTTTGTTTATGTAATAACCTTTAAGTAAATTTCAAATTTAAACTTCATGATACACTTTTGATTACGAGTCCCGATTTTGGCAGAAAGCATCTCTGAATCTCATTATTTTTCCTAATAAAAGACAATTATTAGACCATTTTAACTAAGAAGTAAATGCATCTTCTTAGTTTAAGAATCACGTTTCACATTTTCCCGTGCAGATTTTCACTGCAAAAAAGAAATTGAATATAAATTATTAAGGATTTATAAATTCAATTTAGAACGTTGAATCTCTAGAGCTTCTCATAACTATTTATTGTGTTCAATTAGATTTTTTAGTTTTTTTTCCAGGGATTTTCTTTCTATTGGATGATTCAATCCATTCCCCTTTTGTTCATTTAGAGTTTTTAGAGTCAAGCAGGAATAGTTAGTACCAAATGCTAACGCTACTTTAATATCAAGAAATTAGTGCTATGGCGTATATTCAGTTCTATCCCGTTGTCATTCGACTATTTTCTCGGCAATAGCTCTAATGGTCTTGGAGTGATTTTTGACTAACTTGGCTGGGTTTCAAAATTCACACCATAGACAAGGATAACTGAAATTAAAAGTTATAATCCAGTTGCAGATTTAATTTTTTTTTATTATTTCAATTGCTTTAAAAGACTAGTATTAATTACACAATATAACAACATTTTCAGTGCACATGTTTCAAAAAATGATTTAGGAAGATTTTGGCGTCGAAAAATCAAACATTTGGTCAGATTTTGGTGCTGTGGTTAGTGAAAACTTTAAACTTTCCAATTTTTACTAAAATCAGTCATTCATTGCTGATAAACCTACACAAGAACAAAAACCTGATTTTAAATCTTTTCATTATCTGTTATTTTATTAGACAGTTTCAGTGAAACTTAAGAAAATAAATGTGATCCTTCATTTATTTTAAGAAAAATTAATGGAATAGGAATAACTATTTCTGGCATCACAAATGGGCGTTTTAAAGTTCGTGATATTAAAGATATAAATTTTTTAACACCTTTGTTGAAGACTGCAAACATAATTTTGGTATAAAATTGCTTAAATTCTTATAAAAAAGGAAAAAATGTAAAAAGTTGACCATTGATTTGATTTTATTGAAAACTTTTATTTTTCATATCTTTGTAACATTTTATAGTTTTTTTTTCAAAAAAGTGCACAAATTTATTAAATGAATTTTTACTTATTCTAGATAACTTTTGAAAAAGGTATAAATTCCTTTAATGAATTTAAGCACTTTTCTGGAAAAACTATAAAACATTACAAATATTTTGAAAATAATGTTTTTGACTCAATGATGAGCTTTGTTGAAGTCCGCAAGTGCAACGCAAGTGACTTCTGAGAAAAAAGTTGTTGAAGTTTTTTTCTCGTTAATTTTTTTCAAATCTAATATTTTTAAAATGATAAGTCAAATCATTTCGCAGTTTTTAACCGAGTTGTGGAATAAATTGACATCTTCAATATCAAATACAAACACATCAATACAATACAAGCATTTCAGATTTTCGAAAATTGCAGAATTTTTTATCTACTTTAAAGCGTTTTGTCTCTGACATAAATTATCTTAACAAATCTGAATCCTTGATCGAATGACGATTAGTAAAATGATTTAACACTAGCTTTCAGTTTTCATGTAGGTTTTTTTATCTAATCAGTTATCAAAGATGATTCATTTTACCCAAAACTGACCAATTCCAAAATTTCTACACGTCGCACACATGGGTAAAATATGAAAAAGGCGATCAAAACTATTTTCTGCCGAAACCATGCGTTTTGGACCCATAGTGTCTTCGAGGCAAATGACCAACATTACAAGGGCTATAAAATTAGTTTTCTGGAAAATTGATTAATCCACCTAGCAGTGGGTTAGAAAAACTAACTGCTTTCAGGATTCTGCGGGAAGTAGATTGGGGGTTTTCTCGATATCAATCCTTGTATTATTTTGATCCAACATTCATCATGTCGTTCCCTTTTTTCAATATATTCCATGTATCTTTTCGGCCACATTATTGATCTACTTATAATTTTTTTACAATCAATCAACAAATTCAATCTTGGAGTATGATTCTATATGATAACCTATTCCATCAAAGTATCGCCGGTATCAACATATCTAAAAACCCAAGAATTATTCAACAAAAATCAAGTACAGAAACACTGCAAACTTTTTTCCATCAAATCACATCAGTAAAATTGAAATTGTATTTTAGTCTTTTGAACAAGCTTCACGAATATTTGGATGAAATTTCTTTTAAAAAAATCGTTTTTGAACGCAAAAAATTAAAACAACTCAATTTGAATTTTTTGTTGATTTTCCAAATAAACTGAATAAATCAGGGCTTGCGGAAATGCGGCTATTCCATTTGAAACATCTAAATATCATGTCAAATTTTTAAATTTGTGTGATAGTTCACTATCATATAGTACTATCCAAAAATGCTATATAAGAAAGAGCAAAAAAAGGGTACTTAGCTTTGAATCCGGGTCAAGAAATTTAATAACCGCAGATCATTTTTCCTTCTTCTCCAGCACAAATAGTCCACAAATCTCGGAGCCTGATTGGGTCCACCCCCTCGAAGCAAAAGAGCCAAAACACCGGAAACTTGGGTCACCTTGGCCACACCGCAACAAATTCGACTGCAATCTCTGTAACAGCAACCAATTCAATCGAAACTTCAAAAATTTGCCATGTTTTGGACCAACTTCAATAGTTTTCACGGAGAGCAAAAACTTTTCACGTCTTGACAGACCTATGGGTTGCTTCGATCCTTAATTCGTTTCATATTAAAAAAAGTTAAAAACCTAGAATGAGAGGTTGAAATTCAAGAGTATATCAATGAATTAGAGTTTCAAAGTTCTAGAGTTCTGAATTATATTTCAATATTTTATTTCAGAATTAAATTTTGATTTAGAAAAAAAATTCTTCGACGACAATTTGCAATGAGAAGTGATTGCAGAATTGATGAAAACAATGCTATATTTCTAAATCACTATTCAGAAAAATGCACCAGAACTACAAAATATATCAGAGTTTTAAAATCAGTCTAAATTCGTATCCATTTTAATCTAAAATTTATCTTAAATATTCGCCTTTTCAAACGTATAGTTAGTAGGGAATTAGTTGCAAAACTAAATCATTAAAATTTCGTTGTGGTAACCTTGCGCTGATATGAAGAAGTTCTGGAAAAATAGTAAATTGAAACATTCCATTAAATTTTCTGCTATTCAACAACAAGTGTATTATATTCATTTAAAAAATGATATTTATAAAAAGAGACCTCCCAATGAGCTCATAAGTCGATTTTTTTTACTTCTTGGTATACAAAATATGAAAATCATCGTTTTATCAACATTTTGCACAAGGAAAATTATAGATCCGTAGATTGAAGTTGTATCAAAAGATATCGAATTAAGTTTATATAGAACATGGATTAAAAAATTTTAATTCCTTCTGTAATTTTGATTTGGTTCAATGAGATCAAATTGGAGGAGAAGAGTCTGATCCTAGGCCTAGCACAAAGTCCAATGCTAAATTTGGGGGATCGGACCACGGAAAGAGCCTCAAATGTGTATGGAATTATGCAAAATTTTTGTTAGGAAGAGACATGAAAACACAGTTTCGTACCAATTTCTTAAGTCTCTATCGGCCGGTTTCTTTTTGTTATGACTTTAATTATGATAAATATTTCATTCCAAGGTCCTATTTCGATAAGGTTCATGATAAAAAAAATATATTGAGTATCAAAAATTAGCTTCTGGAGGGTGAATTAACGAAAAATACATGAATGGTCGTTAATTGACGCTTTTAAATTCATTTTTGAAGCTTAGTAACTGTTTTATGAAAATTGTAATCGAAATGCGTATTGCAGATGCAACATTGTCATAAATAAAGCTTTAGAAACACTCAAATTGAATGCAAAATCAGTTGAAATTATTGGTGAAAAGCTGTATTTTTTATTCATCCCGAAGAAATCCACATAACTAATTCCATACAAACTTCAAACTGGCCCAAATTTTGCATGGGATTTTGTGCTAGTACATATTTAAATTTGTTTAATTTTGTAATTCAGTTGAAAGTCTCTTTTGTGGGATTTTATATGAGATAATTGAATTCATTAACTTGTTAAACTTGGATTAAAGAAATACTACAATAGTGTTGAAGTAAAAAGTCTTGAACGTATTCGAAAAAAAGCAAATCAATTTTTGTGACGTCACAATGCATTTTTGACCCGGATGCTACTCACAACTTTCTGAACCGATTTTCATTCTGAAAATAGCATTGAATTGCTCTTAAAAAGTTCTTAGAGACTGCCAATTTTCGACAATATGTTACGTTTAAGGGAATCATTAATTGGAAAACGGTAGAATTTTCGTGACGTCACAGCGCTTAAAAATAGATACCTATATAACCGATTCTAGAGCGTAATCTTGCAGTGATTATTCCTTACCTCATATCATGCTTAAAAGATGGCTTTTTTAACATCATGTTGCAACAATTTTTTTGACATAGCTTGATTTTTGACAAAGTTATGTTTCAAAAAAAGAATAATTGTTAACATCATTTTTTTTTTTGCTAACTGAAAATTCTGAAAAAAGGTGACTGAAAATCTTTTGAAGGAAAATGAAGCTCGAAAAATTAACTTTTTTATGGTTTGCAATTAATTTTTGAATATTGAAAAATAAAAATTGGTTCTCCAGTTCAGGGATGGTTGGAATGGACAAGAGTTAAAACAAAATTCATGATCTATATTTCCTTGTGCATATTCTACTACTTAGCACAGAGAAAACGAACGAACATTTACCTAACTACAGAAACCGATTTTATATCGGTTGTTCTTAATTTCACATCGAAGAAAGTTTTGAAGCACCACTACCTCTGCAAGATTTGACATTTGAAATTTCTCTACAATTCAAAGGTTGGGGATAATGTTTTAACTTTTGAAAGACTCGTGTGTTTGAATATTGAATCTTGAAATTTTTTGACAGTTCACCGAAAAATCTAGAAATCACTGAAATATTAGATATAGATAATCCCAAAGCTACTGTTTGATGTTTCGAATTCGTTACAGGCCCGAAATCAGCCGTCCTACGGTCCCAGCATAGCTGTTATGTAGGGGTAGGCGCACTTTCAAACCTCGACCAACTTGGACCCCTGCCCTGGCTGGGTCTGTTTTGGGAGGAGGTCAGCCACAGCATATTTACACGGGGCTAACCTGCTACTTACTACTACTTTTGCCCCACGTGGCCAACTGGCTTAGCGTGTGTGGTGGAGTGGACCATGTTTTTGATGGTATTCCTTCTTGAGCTGCTGTTTCGCTGAAAAGTCTCGAACTCTGAATGAAGGAACGAACGTCCCCGAAGCAGGTTTTTGAGCGATCGTTTTTGGCTTATTTACCTCTTTCTCCAGTTAGGCGTATGGGTATCGCATAGCATCTATAGGTTGGAAATTCTTTCACCTCCTGAATTCCCATTGAGCATTTTTGGAAGGTATGCCAAGTTGAGTGACCAACCATGTAAAATGGGTTTGTTCGATGTATGGTTTTGCACACTTTCTCCACACCACCTCATACATAGCTACATATAGGTCCATTTCGTGATTCCCAAGAACTGCGGAAATCGTGCGACACGGTTTGGTTTTCGTCGATTGGATTATTCCAGGTCCAAATGACAAGTCGCTGAAGCTGGCTAGCAGCAGACGAAGATCGTGATAACGGTGCCTCGATCTCATGATTTGACTCAAATTTTCGGAAAATCAAAGCGAACACACAAAGAATGGAAAGGTAGAGAAAAATAAATTAATCACCTGTTGTGTACCATCTATCGAGGCGAGCTATACACTTATCCATACTACGTATGATGACGTTTATCGCGGGTTAGTCCGTCAGGCTAATGAGCTTAGCTTAGTTGGAACTTGCGTGCCAGCTACCTCAAAGCCCTTGCCGGGTGAGATAGAGATGAAGTAGGTACCTGCCTAAAAATTCGGTTTGGGCAGAAATTAGCCCAATTATTGGTCGATATAATTGAGTGAAATGAAAGGAAACAAAATAAATTGTACGTCATTAAACCGTTAGCACGATTTTACTTATGGAAAGCGCGTCGCGCTCGTCCGTTCGTTGTTCATGGGAAAGTGACACGCAGAGATGAATGATGAATTCCACTTATTTGGTACCTGCTCTTGTCTTGAATTGGCATTTATGGAATATGAAAAATTTGTCGATTGATTTAAAGTTTTTCGCCAGTAGGTATTGAATTCTTTTCATATTTCACATTCCTATTGGAAATATTAAATAAGTAACAAACATAAAGTACGGTGATTAATCTCTTCTTAAAATTAAATTTCATCTAAAGAAAAGTAAACAATAAAATCTGTCAAAAAATCGATAAAAATTTCAAGCTGGCAGCTACAGCGTCCAGCTGAACGAAAATAAAAAGCATTCATTTCGCAAACCATCTCAAGAAAGTTAAAATAAATATTCAATTCCATTCCGCGCACATTCATTGTACGCGGTGATGCATATGTCAGAGCATTTTTTTAACTGCTCGAGAGAAGACCGTTCGTAAATGAAGTAACAAACTTTGATGAATTCCTGCTCCTAAGACTTTGGGGTTTAGCCACCCCTCTCATCCCTCTTGAAGGGTCATGAACATCTCACAAGGTGTATTATGCTGTTGCGAAAATTTCAGGTCCAAATTTAGCTTCATTTTTTTCAAATTTTGCCATTTGTTGAGTACGGAAAAAGGTGGCCACCCGTTATTGAATATGTATTTTTTTTAACTTTTCCAGTTATTTCATTTATCATTGTTTATCTGATTTTAAATTCTATCGGTAAACAAAACTTCATTTTCAATCTTCAGATTTCTGTTTCTGCAGTCACTTAAGAATGCGTAATCTTCTTTTTGGTATGACGTTGAGATACGAGCTGACGTCAACAAACTAAGAAATATATAATAAACAAAATATAAATTCAAGAGTCAAATGAAGATGATTTTAAATAGAATTTCAATTTGAATTTCATTGCAATTCGCATTTGAAATTCATGGTTATCAAAAATTCAGTTAAAGAAATCTGTATCAGATTTTGAATCTAAATTTTGATTTCAAATTCAATTTAACTTTTTTCTTCGGACCAACATTGGCGAGCACTGTCGAACCAATACCGAATAGCCTTATTTTCCGGTTCAATTTGAAACAACAAGGACTTTTTATCTCTCACCCTTGAGATTGACACACTTCTCTTGTGTGTGGTGCTCATATATGTTATATTGTTATAACACTCACAGAGCTGACGAACTGGCATCACTACTCACCTGACAGCGGCAGTCAGTGGAATACCCCCGCCAGGAGCACACGCGATAGATAGGCATACCGGGCCCCGGGCTTGGAGCTGGTGACCAGGCGATTCCTCCGGACCAGGCCAGAACCGCATATTGGCGATCCTGCCAGGAGGACTGGCCGATAGTTTTCATCAAATTAAAAAAATATATACTTCCGTGAGAATCGCCTGACCGACAGCTGGTGAAAAGAAAAAAATCAGTTTTCAACAACATGGCGGCTGTTGGCAGCCGGTTTGAGACCAGCGAGCGAGCGACAGCAAAAAAAAGCTCGCTTTATAAAAAGTGAAGATTGGGTGGCTTGGAGAAGCTAACCCAAAAGTGAGAGCGTGCCTGGAAGGCCGCGAGAAATAGCGTGCCTCGAAGGCCGCGAGTAAAAAGCGTGTCTCGAAGACCGCGAGAAACTTGCCTGAGAGAGCTTGCCGAAAGAAAGCGTGCCTCGAAGGCCGCCAGACTGGGAGGGGGGGCTTGGAGAAGCTGACCCGGAAATGAGAGCGTGCCTGGAAGGCCGCGAGAAATAGCGTGCCTCGAAGGCCGCGAGAAAAGCGTGTCTCGAAGACCACGAGAAACTTGCCTGAGAGGGCTTGCCGAAAGAAAGTGTGCCTCGAAGGCCGGCAGACTGGGTGGGTCGGGTGGCTTGGAGAAGCTGACCCGAGAACAAGAGCACGCCTGGAAGGCCGCGAGAAAGAACGTGCCTCTAAGGCCGCGAGAAGAAGCGAAGCGTGTCTCGAAGACCGTGAGAAGCTTGCGGAGAGGAAAGCGTGCCTCAAAGGCAGCTAGACTGGTTGGCTTGGAAAAGCAAACCCGAGAGCGAGAGCGTGCCTGGGAAGGCCGCGAGAAAGAAAGCGTACCTCGAAGACCACTGAAAAGTTAACTCGAGAGAAAAAAAAGCGCCCTTAGTGTGGCAGCGAAGAGAGCTGGCGAAAAGAAATAGCGCTTCAAAGAAAGCTTGATCGAGTGGCTTTGAGAAACTAAACCGAGAGAACTTTGTGGGAGCAGAGGCTTGGCGAAACGAAACCGAGAAAAAAGCGTGCCTGGAAAGCGTCTGGATTGGTGGCTCAGAGAAAAAAGCGCGCCTTTCAGGCCACATGGCATTACAGTTTAGAAAACTTGCCTGAGAAAAAGGACTTGGGAGCCCAGAA
>NC_073693.1:299278372-299316353 GCF_029784155.1 Uranotaenia lowii | reverse complement strand
TTAGATGAAGGTGTTGATGTCGTCGTCGTCTCGCCGCATGTACTTGTGCTCTATCAGCCACTCGAGCTGTTCCTTGATCATCTTCTTCGACGGTAGGAACATGTTTTTGAGAATGTCAACCAGCTCGGCCTGAAAAATAGAACGGCTTTAGTTAAAATATTTTCAAACGATGATTTTTTATGAAACGGATAAATTTTTAATTAAATTTAGTTGAATTGATTTCCAGATCATTTCAGGCCCGAAATCGATCCGAATTCGTGCGATGAATTCGATTGAAAAGCCACATTTTTTGTATAGGGTAGTTGACATAAAAAATCCCTATAAGAAAAACTTTGAAATCACCAAAGTTTTCTCTCCCGGGTGGAACAGCCTATTTTGAAAACAGATATGAGGAATTTGGCTTCCTGAATACGAATCTCCGGTCAGATTATGACCACTGAATCACCAAATATAATAATTTTGTGTATAAAATAAAACTATTCTGCGTAAAAAATGTCCACCATTCATAAAATACATTTAAGGTGATTAACTCTTCATTTCATGTTGAGAAGAAAACTTAGAAGAAAATGTAATAACTATTTTTGGCATCACTGTACCACGTTTTGAGGCTCTCATATGAAACATTTCAATTTATTTAACAACTTTGTTAAAGACTACTAAACGTTTAAATCTATCTAACTAATATTCCGTTTGGTTTAAATTTCCTTTAAAGTTTCTTAAAAACTCTCATATTTTACCGATTGGGAAAGGACAAAAAATTTTCCCACTAAAATCCTCATATTCTTTTGTGTTTAAGCGCCTCGGGAAAAGGTGACTAGAGTCACTTTTTGTTTTGATACAATACAATCTTAAGCCTAGTCCACACTAGGCAACATGAACTGCGAATTTTGTTATGAGACGAACTTTGTTGTCTGTTGTTGTTGTTGTTGGAAACCTGAGACGGTCTCAGTGTCTCCTGAAGAAAATGGGAGACGCTGAGACCGTCTCGAGACGAACCGTCTCCTAGTTTGGACTAGGCTATACTTATTATTATATTACAGATAACTTCAAATCATAATACATACACAAACAAAAATAGGCTTAAATAAAAATTAAAGGTAAAAACAAATAAGGTAAATTAAAAAAAAAAAATCTTCTTAACTTCTTGGGCTTTGCAATGGCTTTTTACGAACACAAACATCGACATATACTGACTTTCCTGCGCATTGCAGACGATGTCTCTCGAACTGTTCATCGTGTCAGAGGAAGTTAGATGAGCGACGCTAAGAAATTGACAAAACACGAATAACATTTACTTCCCTATCCTTCTATAATTTTCATTACTTCCATTTGATATCCTTTATAGAGAAATTTAGAATCTCTCCACACTTCACTAAGATTAAAATTCAATTCAAAAGAAATGTGGTAACTCACCTGCAGAGCAGCGTTGCTCAGCCGCTTGCGCATCTTCATGATTTTGATGATGGCCTCCTGGGTTCGCAATATTCGCAGCTGTACGATCGACTGGTTGTCCTCTTGCTGGGATCGTTCCGTGCTCAGCTGCAGCCGACCAACCAGATTGACCTTGCCCCGTCGCTGTGGTTTACCGTTTTTAATCAATGCAAACTCCTGGTTGATCCAGAACAGAGTATTTTCGGTGAAATCTTTCGGATTCGCCACGGCCGGTTCGTATGACAGCAGCTGCCGCTTGAGCTTCGGAAAAGCCACCAACGACCACAGGGTGCGGCGCAGCTCCGGATCCGGCAGTTCCGTGGCGAGGCAAAGGTTTTCGTAGGAAACCTTCTCGTTCGGACGCTGGTTCCAGGCGAACAGCACCGCCATCTGGAATGTGGTCACGTCTAGATCGAAGCGACCGGAGTTGTTCGCGAATGTGATGGTTCCGTTGCTCATGTGATGATACCACAGTAGCTTCCGGCCGGAATGTTTTTTCTTGTAGAATTCTTCCACCTCCGGAATGTAGTCCTCCAATTCTAGCGGCAAGCTGACCGAAACGCGTTCGGAGCCTCGGGCCCACGCCCCGGCATTGAGGATCTTGATGTTGATGGCGTCATGGCGGGTAGTTTGAGCCCGGAACTGAGCGTTCAGATCTTCACTAACCTGATTGTGAGACGCTTTGGGAATTAAATAATTATGTATAAAGATCTACAAAGTGTCCTTACCTTAATATCCTGGAACATTCGAGCTAGTTTGTTAACATAATCGGCAGGCATACCAACTTCTCGGAGCCATTCGACCATGTCTTCCTCCTTCTCACTGTCAGCACTCGAGTCTAGTATAAGTCTAGATAATAAAAAATAAATCAATCTTAATATCGTCCATTTGAAATGATCAAATATTTGGTACCTTCTCGTGAGATGCGCTTTATGGTAGCGCATGAAGACATCCTTATTGCTTACGTATTTGAGCACCAGCAGTACATCCTTGAGACGAGATTCGATCTCCTCCGTGGTTAGCCGTTTGCTGAAAGGAGTCCTCCGTAACAGCATGTCACAATAGTTGGCCAAAAGCTCCGGACATTTGGAC
This sequence comes from Uranotaenia lowii, assembly GCF_029784155.1. Taxonomy (NCBI): domain Eukaryota; kingdom Metazoa; phylum Arthropoda; class Insecta; order Diptera; family Culicidae; genus Uranotaenia; species Uranotaenia lowii. Next base: position 299,313,830 of record NC_073693.1, on the reverse strand, counting down.
TCCGGAGTTGAGGACTTGATGCCACGTGCCATCGCCGTGGCAGAAGTGGAAGCTCCAGCTTAAAAACCGTAATGTCGTTGACGACCGTTTTGAATGCTTTGTCGCGTGCCGTCAAGAACCGGGGATTTTGAACGCTTCTTTGACCAGGTTACTAAACCGACGGAACAGCTCTAGCAACCGCTCGACATATTTCTCCGAATCTTGGGTAATAACATCGGCAGCTGCCACCATATCGGCCAGTCCAGCTTGAACGATATGGTTCTCCAGATCCCGAAGCATTGGATCGACTCCACCGGCAACTCGGTCCAACAATCGGAACATTAGCTGCAGACGTTCTGTTTCCCGACCTTCGATCAATGGAGGGCATTCGGCCAACAGCGTGGGCAAATGATCTCCGATGAGCACCGTAACGCAGCACTGAGCCAATGCAGTGATGCTCCCCGGTTCCAAATAACGTTCTGCACGAGCCTCTTCCTCCCTTAGCTTGGAATCAGCATACTCCATAAACGCTTTCACACCATCTACCTGCAGCTGTTCGCTGGCCTTCAAACGATAAAAAGCAGACGTGGCCTGCAAATAAGCTGCCTCAAAGTTCTCCCTATAGATTTCCAGCTTGTCTTCGGTGTTCGAGCACAGGTTCACATAACTTTCACGAACGCCTATGACCAGTTGCGAATCAAATGCCTCACCATTCCGTTCGGCGTGAACCAATTTCATTGCTGAGTCCTGCAGCCGATGTTTGATGTTCATAAATATACTTTGATTCCAGGAATCCAGCATCAGCTTTCTAACTATGCTGTCGTCCGAATGGTTCGATTTTTTCGACGAACTTCCGCCCGAATTTACACTAGATGATTGACTCTTACCCTAAAAACCAAAGAAATCTTTATTTTAAAAGATAGCCCTTGAAATAAATAAGTTGTAACAAATTACCTGCAGAGCATTTTCAAGCTGCCAAAACGGCAACGGCAGATAACTGCTTTGGGTGAAGAATTTCCGCCACTCGACGATGTACGCTTTCAAAAGTGCCTGTTCCTCCCGCTGAGCCAGCACGCGACTTTGGGCCTGCTTGATGAAGGTCACGATGTCCTCCTGCAGGCAATCGTGGATCTTGGCCGGGCCCTTGTCATCCCACAGGCACACCTGATGGACGGCGTAGAACAGCTCCTGCCACTCCGAGTGCGTCACCGGTTCCTGTTTCAGCAGTTTTAGCACGATCGGCCGCATCTGGGGCCATTTCTCCTCGAAAGATGGTTGGTTGGACTGAAAAAGGGAAATGAGGAGCTTATTTCCAAGGAATTTGTTTCGGTGTCCAAAGTATAGATCCAAAAGAGGGTTAAAATGAACGACAATCATTAAATACAAAGATCTTAGTCTAGTCTAGTCTAGTCCCATTTATTAAGAATAGATCACTTTTTTGTTGTCTCCAGCATTTTTATGTTCTTTAAGTCAAACTTGAAATTTACGAGGAGTTTGGCCAATGCTTTACATTAGGTACTCCCGTGCAGATAAAGTCAATGCGGTCGTAATCATGGACAAACAGGATTACGACAACAAGGTTTGGGAGTAAATGGACCATATGAGGAATGTATGTTAAAAAATGTTGAGCCAAAAGATCCACTGAATACGATGATCGAGGAGGCCAGAAAGTCGTTCTCTCGATGGGTGAATTCAAACTAGGAAGAAAATTAGTTATTCCGAGCCCGAAAGTTGCTTCTCTCTATTGCTTGCCGAAAATCCACAGAAACATTTATACACCGAACGGAAGATAGCAGCATGGTTTGTTGAAGAAGTGAAAAAGTACCACGTGAAGCATGGCAAAAGCACAAAGGACTTAAAGCGCCTTAAAGTACGTCGAGGCGAAATAAAGGGTGATACGGTCAAAATTTGGTCAATATCAACTCGAAGTATTTCTTTCAATTTTGCCTTTAAAAAACCTGAACACCCCTCATTTTGAAGGTGTGTGTGTGTAGAATGTTGCTCCTATTTTGATTTTGGAATTCACTGTTCAGTTGTCAAAATGCCGTCCAAGGAAGAAGAGCAGCGTATCAAAATTTTGCTCGCGTACGCGAAAATTCGAGCTATTCGCACGCAAAGCTGGCAAAATCGCTAAAAGTTGCCAAATCAACCGTTACAAATGTAAATAAAGTGTTTGGGGAACGTTTCTCGACAGCCAGGAAGTCTAGATCAGGGGGAAATCGAAAACCGGAAGTCGTTGAGACGACAAAGAGAGATGCCGGTAGTTTCAAGCGAAATTCTAACCTTTCTCTCCGAGATGCCGCAAATAAGCTGGGTGTATCGTCTACAACCGTGCATTGAGCCAAAAACATGCCGGACTATCGACTTACAAGAAGGTAGTGACTCCACATCACGATGATAAACAAAAAACGACGGCCGAGGCGCGATCCCGGAGGCTGTACACTACACGACGATGCTGACGAAGTTTGACTGCGTGGTAATGGACGACGAAACCTACGTCAAAGCCGACTACAAGCAGCCTCCGGGACAGGAGTTTTATACGGCAAAAGGAAGGGGAAAAGTAGCAGATATTTTCAAGCACATGAAACTGTCAAAGTTCGCGAAGAAATATCTGGTTCGGCAAGCCATCTGTACCTGTGGCTTGAAAAGCAGCATTTTCATAGCTTCCGGGAGAGTCAACCAAGAAATTTACGTGAAAGATTGTTTGAATAAACGTCTGCTGCCTTTTCTGAAGAAACACGATTGTTCCGTACTGTTTTGGCCGGATTTGGCATCTTGCCATTACGGTGAAAAGGCCATGGAGTGGTACGCCGCCAACAACGTGCAGGTGGTTCCCAAGGACAAGAACCCTCTCAACACGCCAGAGCTCCGCCCAAATGAGAAATACTGGGCTATTGTCAAGCGGAACCTAAAGAAGACGAAAAAAACTGCTAAGGACGAGCAGCAGTTCAAGGCAAACTGGCTTTCTGCAGCGAAGAAGGTGGACAAGGTGGCTGTACAAAATCTGATGGCAGGGGTTAAGCGTAAGGCCCGGCAATTCGGATTTGGAAAAGTGGAAGCCTAACTGAATATTTTTCCTGAATTTAATACTCATTAAACTTGAAAAGAAATTTAATTTGATTTTTAAAATAAACGATTTCACCGATTTACACGCGTTTTCCCTTGACCAAATTTTGACCGTATCGCCGTTTAGTATTTTCCTTCGACATTTCCGCACTTTTCCCCAGTCGGACAACAATCTTTGACGGAAATTTTTATGAGCGACTTGGAAGCAGATTTGGAAAAAAGAGAAAAACTTTTCTTGTGTCTGGTGGCTGATGATGTGTTGATGAAATCTTTGCCTCGGTAAAGGAACATTATCTCACGCAGACATTATAGCTTCTAAACTTCAAACACAGCTCGATAACATTCACAGTGGAAAAGAAAGTTGAGGGATAACTTCCTTACCTCGACCTCTTAATCTCAAGGAAAGAGGACAACATCATCAAAGTTGGAATATATCGGAAACCAACAACTCACCAGTTTTCCCTTACAAAGGTGGGTGCGATGGAAGGCAACATTTACCAGCATGAAATCGAATTCAACGAATTTTACTTCATGGCTCGGATAAACTCTCTTGTCAACTGGTAGGGCAGATGGGACGAGGATGAGTTGGGTCGGTGGCTCCACTCGATCATCCCAAATATAAGCCTTAAACCCTGGTTTAATAAATTGAGCCTGAGTCGGGATTTTATTCGTATATTTTCCCCTCTCATGTCCAATCATTATTCCTTGAATGCTGTACTCTATCGTATAAATATTGCTGGCAGCAATTTAGGCGGTTGCAGCCTAGGTTACCATGACATCGGGTATATTGTTTGGTCGTGCGAGGATCACCTTGTCGCCAGAGCGAATTTCATAGATTCGTTTCGGGCCCGAGGAAAACCATCCGACGTTCCAGTGAGGGATGTGTTAGCTGTGATGGATTTGGACTACATGTTCGAAATATATCTTTTCCTAAAAGCTGTTGATCTTTATCTGTAATTCTTTTTATTTTCATATTTACCTTTCTATCCCCCTGTTTCTTCTTAACAAGTGTTAAGCTAAGCATACAAATTGTAAAAAAGCAAAACGAGTTTGGCTCTCTAAAGCCTAAAGGTATGAGCCGTTTCAAATAAAGAATTTACAAAAAAAAAAAAACAACTGACCGGTACATAACAGCCTATTCGAACCACTTTGGCGCACTAACAAGTCGCCTTGCTTTCCATGGCCCACCGCCTCTAAAATATTGTATACCGATTGGCATAAAGTCATTTGGCATAATGCCTTTAGAAATGAAAGTTGTTTGGCATAAAGGCTGTTTCGCATAATGGTCGTTTGGCATAATGGTCGTTTGGCGTAATAGTCACTTGTCATAAAATAAAAGATAGAGTAGAGTGGGGCAACGTGAGCCATGGGGAAATTTGGGCTACTCTGAATATCTCAGATGTGTGTTGAAAAAAAAAAATCTCAATCCAACTGTCATCGCCGTCGCATACACAACTCTCTATTTTATTTCCTCATCTGGATTTGCTTTAAAATACCTAAATGAATTATGAAATTTCAGTTTTGGGTCAACTCATGAACTTTGCACGTTATCTAGTCAATTTTGATTTCGTGGCCCCCAAATTATTTTATTTGCAGTCCATACGCAAATGCCCGCACCTCGGCCTTAACCCCGGCCATAAGATTCTGCACAACCTGTGGATCAACCATTTTTTGCATGTAGTCCCATACTTTCTTCAGTTCCTCGACTGTCTTCACTACCTTAGGTCGTTTAAGAAGGAGCTGGAATATTTCGGCACGAAATTGACCTAATCGTCCGTATAACACTTCAGAACGTTCTTGGAGTAGTGGCATGAGGCCAAATTCGACCAGAAGATTGTTGGGACGTTGGGGGCCTTCCGCTTCCCGCACGCTTGCCACCAGGAATTTCTACGCAAATTTGGACATCTCCTGAGTGCGGACCTGCTCCGGAACGCTGAACTTTTCCTTGGCCGTGAAAAACAGGTTGCCGGGATTCTGTTTGAAGTCGGCCTTCAAATATGTTTTGTCGTCCATGATGCAGCATTCAACTTTCGTCAGCATGTTGAGGTACAACTTGCTGGCACGGATTTTGGCAGACTTGTTCTGCTTCTCGTCGCGATTAAGGGCCTTTTGTACTTTGAAAGTTCGAAGCCTAGCCTTAGTTTTGGCCTTCTGGACAAAACTTCGGCTTAGGTGCAGCTTCTCAGCCACATCCCGAACGAAGGATTTCGGTTGAAGGCCTCAACTACACGGTTGATTTTTCGTGTTGTACGGAATACTTTTTCCTTCACTTCTGGGCTTCCGATCGGTGGTCAATCGTTCCTTGAACCGCTTAATCACTCGCAACACCGCGGAATTCGCGATTCCCAACGTTTTAGCGATGGAACGATGCGAGAGATCCTTGTTCTCGTGATGAATGCGCAAGATTTTATCACGCACGAGCTGTTCTTTCGACTCCATTTCTGCAAGTTTTGATCATAGGACTTTAAGACTTGCAGGATGTAAACAATGCACTATGAACTAAATCCACCCAAATTTTCATTAAATTCTACCCAACGGTTAAAAAGTTAGAGCAATTTTACACAGCAAAAAATTTCTAAAAGTATACGCAATCTAAAATACGAGTGATCTACTTTTTGACCAGTGTAATTCAAAACTGATGTAATTTTACACTATTTTTGATCTATTTTTGAATCGTTGGTATAAACTTAATTTTGTATGATGTATGTTTACACGCCCTGATCTAAAAAATATATTTCAATATAAAATTACATCGAAAACAATGTAAAACACGACAGATCCATTGTTTTCCTTTTTTTTCGCGGCATAAATTGTTATGTTTTTATCCGAGATGGTGGTTTATTGTGCGAAAAGAAAAAAATTCGCTTCCGCAGTTAATTTTGTATTAAAACCGAACCAAATTCTTTCAGAATTGCATTAAAAAATGGTAAGTTATAGTTATAGACGAAATGAAAAAAATGGAACTTCAAATTCTCTTTCGATTGCAGGAATTGCAGTTGGTTCAAAAGCCGAATCAATGTTGAATGTTTCTAATGTTTAGGGGATTCCGATTACTATGCTGTTCCGGAAGGATTCAAGAATGATGCCTGACGCTGATCGGCAAAACATCGCCCTGCTGGGGATCATCGGACACAACCACAATTCCAGCTGCCAGTGATGGTGGGTGTTTTTTGAGTTTGCAGTGTATCGGCAATATATGTTAAATAAAATGACACATGTGGCGTATTTATTCATAAACAACACCCAAAATCTGATTATTTAAAAAAGATTTGTAATATTAACGGTAATATGTTTTAAAATTTACATCATTGTTTATTTTTACACGACGAATTATGTCATCCGTTTTCGTGCATTGTTTTCGATCTAAATTTTTACGCCTCAAAAATTACATTGTTGAGAAAAATACACCGTGGTAGAATTTTATATCAAATTCGATGTTCCGTTTTCGTGCATCGTTTTCGATCTAAATTTAAACGATTTTTTCTTGATGTGTATAGCGTTGCAATTTCATCGTGGACACCCTTTATGTTGTTGGAAGCACTTTGGGCAGTGGAAAGGAGACTTGTTCTGGTTGGTGGTAGAACTAAGAATACTTTATTTTCTATTTTAGCATCCTATTTATAGTAAAATCATCCCTATGGTTACATATCTAACTGTTTAGTAATTAAGTGTTTGTTGTTATTTGTCCCATCGATTGCTACGATTAGACAAATCTCAACACAACAACGCGTTGCGGATCGGAATCGTTAAATAAAAAAAAAACTAATGTACACCTAGGTTTTTTTTTACGCGGTTTTTTTTTACACGGTTTTTTTTACACGGCTTTTTTTACACGGTTTTCGGGAATTAACACGGTTTTTTTTACACGGTTTTCGCGAATTAACACGGTTTTTGAGAGAAAATATAGAAAATAAAGTCCTTTTCAAAGGAAAACACTTAGAATCTTTTTGAAGTTGGGAAAATCTTAGCTCTGAGACTAAGAACGTGAAACATGAGACACCTGAGACTTGGGATCTGAGACCTGAGACCTGAGTCCTGAGACCTGAGACCTGAGACCTGAGACCTGAAACCTGAGACATTAGACCTGAAACTTGAGACCTGAAATATGAGACCTGAGATCTCAGACACGAGACATAAGACATGAGACTTTAGACCTGAGACCTGAGACCTGAGACATGAAACATGAGACATTAGACCTGAGACATTAGACATGAGACATTAGACCTGAGACCTGAGACCTGAGACATGAGATCTGAGACATGAGACATGAGACCTGAGACAAGAGACCTGAGACATGAGACATGTTGCGAGACAGCGATGTAGTTTCGATTTATGATTTATTCTTTTGGAACAAATATAAAATTCCTAAAATTAACAAAGGTTAATGCAAGCCAGGTTTGTTTATCGTAAACTTACTGTAAGTGATCGGCCGTCACACAACTTAGTAGAAAATTTCGTATCAGCAAGTAAGTATAGCGATCTATAACGGTTTGAGGTTAGAATTGAATGGGTGAATTCTAGTACACTTTTGTTACCTTACCGTTTACTTTTTATGTCAGAAATGCCTGATTGCTCGATCACTAACTTTGTGCTGAGTTACTGCGAGTATACTAATAGTAAAATTGAAAGTTAGTTTCCCGTTTGGGTGATAATTAGATATTCTTACCGATCAATGCTTTTGTATGTTGCAGAAGGCAACCAACGTGGAGTAGAGTAGTAGGTATGGTAATTAGCCTGGCTAGAGATACAAAGTATTGTTACATAATATGTTTTCTGATTAATTCATGATTCTGATTTCTAAGTAATTCATGTAGTACCTTCGGATAAGAACGACGTAACTATGGATATAATTAAATCACCCGTCTTTAAGCGCCGAAACACACTTTAGCTAGACAACTTGCAATGCGAATCACTACCTCTTCTACTTAGACTTCTTTTTCTTACATACTACCGAAGCTTTTCCTGTGTCAAAGATGACAGCGGATTTGACAGGGTTTTATAGGGGAGTGATGTGTTCGGAGCGCTAGTTGGCGCTCGTAACAGTCCCCCTCGAAGTGCACAAGCTGTTCGCTTGTGGTACGACTTTGCTTACGCCAACGTCCAACACAGCTAGCTTCGTCGCTGGTCTGTCATATATCCCGCTGGTAGTTTGTATGGTTGCCCATCTAACGCGACCATCAGGTGAGAGATGCGTAGAAATGATGCGTCCTTTGGGCCAACAGTTCCGTGGTAGGTTTGGATCTACAATAACCGCAATATCCCCGACCTCGATCTGCTTTGCATCGTTGAACCATTTAGTCCTTCGTGTTAGAGTTGGAAGATAGTCATGCACCCATTGGCGCCAGAATGTGTTTGCCATGATCTGCGAGAACTGCCACGATCTTCGAACCGCCAATGCGCTGTCATCAAAGGCAACCCAGGGCTTTAGGCCATTTGATGACCCCAGTAGAAAGTGATTGGGGGTTAGGGCTGGAGAATTTTCATCTTCAATGGCCACGTGTGTAAGTGGTCGAGAGTTAACGACATTTTCGATTTCGATCAGCATGTTTTCCAAAATCTCGTCGTTTGGTCGGTGGTTTGGATTGAGTTTGACGAGATTGTTCTTCACTGTTCGTATTAGCCTTTCCCACGCTCCTCCCATATGAGGTGAGGCCGGGGGGTTGAAGTTCCATTGAGTATGAGGAGAGACAAATTCCTCCATAAGCTTGTTCTGATTCACCGTTTTGAGTAGTGATTTAAGTTCTCGGTCGGCACCTATGAAGTTAGTACCTCGATCACTGTAGATGCAAACGGGAACTCCTCTTCTTGCCATGATGTTTCGAATTGCTAAAATACATGAATTGGTAGTTAGTGTGTGTACCACCTGAAGGTGTATGGCCCTTATAGTGAGACATGTGGCCAATACCCCCCAACGTTTCTCCTGCTTGCGACCGTTGACTACTATCATAGGTCCAAAGTAGTCGAGACCCATATGTGAGAAAGGGCGCGAAAAGGCAGCAAGTCGACCAACAGGAAGCTCGCTCATCAAAGGGGGCTGAGGTCGTGCTCGAAGGTTCTTACAGGTTTGACAATTTGAACGTATTTTCTTATAAGCTGACCGCAATTTTGGCACATGATAGCGTTGTCGAATTTCATTAATAATCGTTTCGTGGTTCTGATGATTGTATCGATGATGGAAGCTCGCAACTACGAGTTTCGTAATGTGATGGTTACGCGGGAGAATAATCGGATTTTTTGCATCTGGTGGAGCGTACTGACATGACGATATACGGCCTTGCATCCTAAGAACGGAATTTTCATCGAGGAAGGTACATAGTTTGTACAATGGGCTATTTTTAGGAATGCAGCTTTTTTTCTGATGGGATGTTTTGGCACTTAATAACGCAATTTCGTCAGGATAAGCCTCTCTTTGAGCGTATCGGAACAGATACTGCTCTGCCTTACACAAATCAGCAGATTGTAGGGGTCCAGAGAGAATGGGTTGCTTTTGGGCCAGTCTCTGGGCATTATAAATATACCTAAGCGCGTAGGCTGTTTTACGAAGCAGAGTTTGCCACAAGGAAAAGTTTTCGACCGGAATTAGAGCTGGCAGGGGTAGACTATGACTTAGTATGTGGGGTCGCATTTCAATATCTGTAGAGGTCAATGGTTCTTCCGGAAGTGGCCATTCAGATTCCGGAAGTAGCAGGAAATCCGGACCGCAGAACCATCTGCTGGTTTTACTGAGATCTGGAAGGTTCTTCCATTTGGTACCATCGTCTGCCACGTTCAACTTAGATGGGATCCAGTGCCATTCGGATAGTGTAGTTGATTCCAGTATGTCGCTGACTCGGTGTGAAACAAACTGGCTGTACTTACGATGATCCGCAGATAACCAACTTAAGACAGTTCGGGAATCTGTCCAAAAATAGCGTCTGCTTAGCGTTATTGAAATGGATTCTTTTACTGAATTCGCCAGTCTAGCCCCAAGGACACTGGCTTGGAGCTCGGAACGGGGGATTGACAAGAACTTTAACGGAGCCACTCTTGTTTTGGTACTCAGTAACGCGCACTCTGTTATGCCATTATTTTCAAATCTCAAATAAACTGCAGCGGCCATGCCATTCTCACTGGCATCGACGAAGGTGTGCATTTGCACTTCAGTGCTGGAATCCATCGTACAAAGGTTGCGATAACAACGAGGAATCGAAACTGTTGTCACGGCGGGGAATACCTCGAGCCATCTTTTCCACTTCTGATATTCGTTGTCCTGTATAACATCGTCCCAGTCTACAGATGTTCTCCAAATTTCTTGCAAAAGACACTTGAGAAACATCAAGAGATGTCCAATAAGTCCTAATGGATCAAATATTTGCATTAGGAAGCGAAGAACTTCGCGCTTGGTTGGCGTCCTGGTTCCGGAGAGAATGTCAGAATCAATGCTTGGTGACATCTTAAACATGAAGCAATCTGTCGTCGTGTTCCACCACATGCCGAGGACTTTTTCTGGACTATTTTCTCTACCGACGTTCATATCCTTTTCGCTCATCTCGTTCGATTCCGATTGGCCTTCGAGTGCGTCGGCTACATAGCTTGAATTAGACTTAAAGTTTCTTAGTTCAAACCCAGCGTTGCTATGAATTATTTTAACGGCTTTGGCCAAATTGATTGCCTCTTCTTCGGTTTCCGTGCTGATAAGCATATCATCCACGTAATGATTGTGTATTATTGCTGACGTTGCAGCCGGGTGTTTGTGCTTGAATTGTTCTGCATTATGATTCTTTATGAATTGAGCGGTACAGGGAGAAGAGCATGCTCCAAACGTCATAACTTGCATTATATAAGTTAATGGCATATTGGTTTCGTCATTCTTTCCCCAGAAAAACCGTTGGCATTGTTGATCCTCTTTCCGTATGAGTACCTGGTGGTACATCTCACGGATGTCTCCGCAAATGGCTATCTTAGATTCTCTGAATTTCAAAAGCACAGCAAACAGCGACGTCAGTAGGTCGGGACCCTTCAGGAGTAAAGAATTTAGCGAAATTCCATGCGCCTTAGCTGCGGCATCCCATACTAGTCTGGTTTTCCCGGGTTTATTTGGATTGGTTATAGGGAATACAGGTAGATACCAGATTCTGGGGTGATCTTCTACTAATTCTTCAGAAGAAAGCAGACGGGCATACCCTTTCGCGACGTAATCGTTCATCTTTTCTTCAAGTATTTTGGATAGATGAGAATCTTTTTGCAGTCGCCTTTGCAGGCATTTCCATCGACTAAGTGCCATGGACTTGCTGTCTGGTAAACGAGCATGATCATATTTCCACAACAAGTTCACTTCGTATCGGCCACTTTGAAAGGTGTGGTTTTCCAGCAGCGTAATAGCTCGTTGATCTTCTCGTGACATTATAACGTTATCTGATTTATTTAGACCTAAGTTGTCAATAGCGAAGAAGTTTTTCATCAGTAAGTTGAGATCTTCATCGTTAGTTTTTTCGCAAGGACACTTCAGGAGTGAGTGTTGGTTCACGTAGAGTGTGGTACTTAGATTGTTAGAGCACTTTCCGTAGACTGTCCATCCTAGACACGATTTAACTGCGATCGGCTCATCTAAATTGCCTTCACGACTTTTGAACGGATGTCCAAGTTTAGCGTGTTCTAGACCTATGATAATCCTTGGACATGCATTCTCGTAGGATTGAATGGGAATATTTTGAAGATGCTTGAATTTTTTCCTCATTTCCATCATATCCAAAGTTTGAGGCCTAATTTGCAAAGATTCGACGGTTCTGATATTTGCTAATCGATATCGTTTCGACTGTTCATCAGTTCCGGAGATGTCCAGACTGATTCTCCGCGACGCGGATTCGGTTCGGTGAGTCCCGCTGGTCCATCTTAGGCAAAGGCTCTGAGTGGGTCCATCTAGGTCTAATTCTTTAGCTATCTGGTCTTCCATCAATGTAAGCTCGGACCCGTCATCGATAAATGCGAAGGTGTTCAACGATTTTTTCGAGCCGTATAGAATGACAGGTATTATTCTAAATAGTACACCACTGCCAAGTCTTTGGTTGACATTGCAGCTATGTTCTACAACCGTATTCGTAGAAGAATCCCTGGGAGGTATATCTGGCTTATGCAACATATTGTGGTGCAAGCGAGTGCATCCATTATTTCCACATTGTTTTTGTTGTCTACATGATCCGTTGTGTTTTTTGAGGCATTTACTACACAGCCTTTTCTCCTTAACTATTTTCCACTTAGAATCATGGTCTAGTGCGAGAAATGTTGGACATTTTGTAACCGTAATACAACTTCCGGAGCAGGAGACACAAAGCTTTTCTCTGGGCTGGTTTGCTTCTTGATGAGTAAAAGCTGTGAACTTCTCAGCGTCTGGTGAACATTCATCCTCGCTATTTTCCTCGTGGTGATACAGAAAACCTTCCTTTTTCTCCCGTCGAGTTTTGGGGATCGAGGCTGTTACCATAACTGCACTCGCATCTTCTGCTAAGCCGTGCAACCAATTGCTAAAATCCAGCAGCGTTGGACTCGCTACTGTTCTAGAATGATTAGCCCACTGAAGTTTCAATACGGAAGGGAGCTTTTGAATCATTTCGATTCGTAAAGATGCATTATAAACGAAATCGGGAACACCGCAGGCTTCAATATTGGCGCATAAGTTCTCCACCGTCAAAGCAAAATTTACGATGGTTTCTAATCGGTCAATGTTTGGAGGAGTCAGTGTCCTAATCCTAGCGATCATCGCATGTATAATGGTTTCTGGTCTTCCGAATATCATTTTTAATGTTGATATCACGCCTGTAACATTATTTTCATGCAGCAACCTACTCCGTACAGCCTCCAGGGCTTTCCCTCTAAGACATTTGCGCAGCCTTAGCATGTTCTCCTCGTTAGTGAACCCGCACATCCGAGTGGACGAGTGATAGGTGGATAAAAACAATGGCCAGTCTTCGGGACTACCGTCGAAATCAGGTAGCTCTTTGTTAATAGCTTGTCGAGCGGCTATTTGACTTCTGTTGAGAAAGCATACTTCGTTGGGATCATAGTTGGAAATTCGTTGGATGTCTGATGTTGCTAACGGAGTTGAGCGTTGTTCTGGATTGAAATCACCGGGTAGCCTTCTATGCGATCCTCGCACGGGAGCAAAGTTGCTCTGCTGCCGACTACTTTTCGCTGTTATACCTTCAAATTTCGCAGTTGGGTGCAGGCCCCCGAAAAGTACTGCCGAATGACAGTATTCTTGCGAACGTCGCGCATACACCCCGATGAAAGCTTTCCGAATATTTCTTCCCCGACAGTTTTAAAAGGAGCGGTCGTACGATGTACAACGATGGCTTGTTTTACTTCATGCGAAAGTTTTTTCGTGGGTATGAAAGCTTCTTAAGCTCCATGACAGTTTTGGGAATATCTTCGTGACAGTTTTCAATGCGTTGAATTTTTCCTGACAGTATTGCTAATTTCGTCCGACTGTAGCCGAGATTCGTTTTGGATAGTCATCCATTTCGAATAACCGAACGTATGAACTTTCCTTCTGCTTGAGCGTAAGCTAGCTACTGCGGCTGGCTATCCTTACGTTATTAGTTGGTCGTCGCGCATTGATGCTTGTTGTTTTCCAACCTGAAATTGGGTTTCGTTTAAGAGCATTAAGTTCAAGATTTCAGATTGAAATATGAGATTTCAGATTTCAGATACAAATTCAGATTTCTGATTCATATTTCAGGTCAAGATTTCAGATTTTAGATTCAAATTTAGATTTTAGATTCAGGTTAAGGATTTCAGATTCAGATTAAGGATTTATATTTCAAATTCAAATTCAGATTTCAGTCTCAGATTTCAGATTGAGATTTCAGATTGAGATTTCAGATTGAGATTTCAGATTCAGATTTCAGATTCAGATTTCAGATTCAGATTTCAGATTCAGATTTCAGATTCAGATTTCAGATTCAGATTTCAGATTCAGATTTCAGATTCAGATTTCAGATTCAGATTTCAGATTCAGATTTCAGATTCAGATTTCAGATTCAGATTTCAGATTCAGATTTCAGATTCAGATTTCAGATTCAGATTTCAGATTCAGATTTCAGATTCAGATTTCAGATTCAGATTTCAGATTCAGATTTCAGATTCAGATTTCAGATTCAGATTTCAGATTCAGATTTCAGATTCAGATTTCAGATTCAGATTTCAGATTCAGATTTCAGATTCAGATTTCAGATTCAGATTTTAGATTCAGATTTCAGATTCAGATTTCAGATTCAGATTTCAGATTCAGATATCAGATTCAGATTTCAGATTCAGATTTCAGATTTCAGATTTCAGATTCAGATTTCAGATTTCAGATTCAAATTTCAAATTCAGATTTCAGATTTCAAATTCAGATTTCAAATTCAGATTTTATCTTAAGATTTCAGATTCAGATTTAGATTTCAGATTTACATTTCAAATTAAGGTTTTAGATTCAAATTTTAGATTCAGATTTCAGATTCCGATTTCAGATTCAGATTCAGATTTTAGATTTCAGATTCTTATTTTTGATTCTGATTTCACATTCAGGAATAGTTTAGGAAAGGTAGTTTCAAATTTCTTATCAAGAAATTATTTCTTTTTGAACCCATTTCCTATATGAATTTATTTCTATATATTTTGATAATACTTCAATCTGCGATTCTATAATTTTCCCTGCGAGAAAATTTTAATCAAAAGTTGATTTTCGTGTTTTGCATACCAAGGAGTCAAAAAATCATCGCCTTATGAGCTCATTAAGAAATATCTTATTTTAAATAAATAAATGATAGTACATTATACACTTGTTATGAGATTCAAGCAAACATAGGATAGAAATTCATTAGATAAATTTGAGCAATTATTGAAAAATGACTGTACCATGTTCCAAAAAATGTGAGCTATTTGTTTCGTGGGCATCTTTAAATTACTGGTGTGATTCAAAAATTTAACTGCTTATTCTTGATCGAAATCGTATGTAAATCGAAACGTATCCTCGACTTGATTTTTAAAGACTTCAGAATGAAATCTTATGGAGAAGCGTAACAGTTATATCGACGAATATTGAATACAATTTTTGATATTAAGGAATGTAGTGTTCATAAGCAAATAAAATAAATTACCATTACATACTAGCATTCACACTAAAATTTACCTCTCTGTGATGTGAAAAAATAATAAAAATAATCCATGTATTGCGTTGGTACCATCTCTAGTGTTAAACTTTTATAAATTCAATCGATTTACAAAAATTGTATTGTTCGTTCTTCATATATTCTCGAAAGTTAATATTTCCATCCAACCAAAAAATAAATTAATATGAAGATAAAATTCTGACAATCTAAAATTTACACCAGCTTGTTATCTGACCTGATACCTGATAGAAGTGTATCAAGAAATTTAGAATAGAAATTTTTAAAAGGTTATCTTAAAAAAAAACAATTGAATCCCGCAATTTGATACGATATTTGATTGATATTATTGGAAAAATAATTGAAGATAAATAGTGTACATGTATGTTTTCAATTGGAACTTTTTGGAAAGATCAAAAAATTTAATTTCTTTTATCCTTTAAAATCCGATTTCGCCTTAAGACGTGGTTTATTTAATTCAGCATGAAACCAAAACCAACCATTAATTTAATTTCTTTTTGCGCAAAATATTTTAAATCATGTTAACTTAACAAACCATACTAATTGCGATTATTTGACAACCAATGGTCAAAAACTACAGCTAAGTGGAATTTAAAATCATCATCATCAAACTATTTTCCCAAAAAAAAACATAATTTTGAAAGCGTCAGAAATCTCTGGCCCATGTGTTTGACGGGGGTGGGGCTCTCCATAGGACCGCGCATGTTTCAGATTCATATTTAAGATTGATATTTCAGATTCAGATTCAGGTTTAGATTTAAATTTCAGATTGAGATTCAATACAGATTTAAGTTCAAATTAGGATTTCACTTTGAGATTTTCACCCTAAAATGATTACCCAATTTTTTTTTTGAATACTTAAACAAATTTTAGAGAAAAATGATAACGATCAAGTCTCTCTTCAAATCGCACAAAAATAGGTTACATTTAAACCCACGTTTCTCGCGAGTTTTATATTTCTAAGGCTATGATTCTTAGAAAAAAAGTTAAAGTAGTAAATTGTACGATTGGTTATGACAATAACGATTTTCGCCTAACCTTCACCGGCACCACACATTCCGTTACGCCTAGTCGTATGCGGCTACTCAGATCGAATAGATGGTTCGTTCGATCTTTTCGAAGCGAGCAGCAGCATACGACCGGGCATGAGTACGGTATAAGCATGACAGTCATCCGTGACAGTCATGCCCAAAACTGTCACGCCCTGCAGCCGACAGTTAGGATGAAATTATTTTAGAAACAGGAGGCATGAAGGAATAAAAACCGAACTGTCGGTTCGGTACGCTACAGCTTAAAGCACAACATTTTCGGCAGCGCAAGCTTTGAGCCGATTGTTCAGATACAGTCTTTGTTCCCGAACGTGTGTGATGAAGCCGAAGCTTTTTGATTCGATACCGACTGTACAGCAGCGAACCGAGCGGTTAAAGGAAACCGAGACAGTTTGTTCGGCGAAGAAAAAGCTGTCACCACAATTCAGTACTTTTTGGAAGCCTGGTTGGGTGTTTTTCAATGAGGGGAGGGCGCATTGTGTCTTCTTCAAAACAATCGTCTTGTTCTACTGATCCCGACTCACCTTTTCCCGCAATATTGGTTTTTCTCATCCATTGCTCGATGTTTGACATTTTGTCAATGGAGCAGGCATCGTTGAACTCACTTCCTTCCGTTTCTGGTTCCTCTAGAATGGCATACTTTTGTTCGATGTACTTTTGCTGCAGTTCGGTTAGCTCTTTAAGCTTTTGCAAGCGTAGTTCCTTCGTCCGCCTGGAGTCACTTCGAGAGCTGGTCTGACTCACAGACACTCGAGCCACGGAGTTAGTCTCATGTCGCTCGTTGTTCTTGTTGCCATTGCGATCACTTAGCGTAGTAGCTACTCGTTGCTCTGAATCGATTCCGTGGTGAAGGTTCCCGATGGATTGTTTCCTGTTCGAAGGGGTAGTATGTTCCGTTTGAATTGTCGTAGTGTCACATGTTGAACATATCCAAGTGCTCCGATCGGCGACGTTGCTGGTAACTCCAACACAAGAGAAATGATGCCACACTTCGCACTTGTCGCACAAAACCATCTTGCTAGAATCCCGTTCGTTACATGTTCCACAGTGGTGGTCTGTACGTTTTCGAACAGTTCGAAGTGGGTTCCGTTTAGAAGTTCTACTTGTAGTTGACTTTGGACAAACGACTTTCTTGGGCCTAGTGCCGAGTTTCTTTTGTCCTGAAGCGCTAACGTTAGGCGCTAGGGATGTTGCGGGCAAATTTTCTGCTACGATGTTATCTGTGGCTTGTTCGGGACCTATCCACTCTACTCTTCCAAAGGTGACACCCGGCAAAGCCGTATCCTTTTCGTTTTGTTTGCCTTCTTGCGATCCGGTACTCGCCATTACAGAATTTTATATGATGTTGCGAGACAGCGATGTAGTTTCGATTTATGATTTATTCTTTTGGAACAAATATAAAATTCCTAAAATTAACAAAGGTTAATGCAAGCCAGGTTTGTTTATCGTAAACTTACTGTAAGTGATCGGCCGTCACACAACTTAGTAGAAAATTTCGTATCAGCAAGTAAGTATAGCGATCTATAACGGTTTGAGGTTAGAATTGAATGGGTGAATTCTAGTACACTTTTGTTACCTTACCGTTTACTTTTTATGTCAGAAATGCCTGATTGCTCGATCACTAACTTTGTGCTGAGTTACTGCGAGTATACTAATAGTAAAATTGAAAGTTAGTTTCCCGTTTGGGTGATAATTAGATATTCTTACCGATCAATGCTTTTGTATGTTGCAGAAGGCAACCAACGTGGAGTAGAGTAGTAGGTATGGTAATTAGCCTGGCTAGAGATACAAAGTATTGTTACATAATATGTTTTCTGATTAATTCATGATTCTGATTTCTAAGTAATTCATGTAGTACCTTCGGATAAGAACGACGTAACTATGGATATAATTAAATCACCCGTCTTTAAGCGCCGAAACACACTTTAGCTAGACAACTTGCAATGCGAATCACTACCTCTTCTACTTAGACTTCTTTTTCTTACATACTACCGAAGCTTTTCCTGTGTCAAAGATGACAGCGGATTTGACAGGGTTTTATAGGGGAGTGATGTGTTCGGAGCGCTAGTTGGCGCTCGTAACAAGACATTAGACCTGAAACTTGAGACATAAGACATGAGACATGATACATGAGACATGAGACCTGAGACATGAGACATGAGACATGAGACATGAGACCTGAGACATGAGACCTGCGACATTAGACATGAGACATTAGACCTGAGACCTGAGACATTAGACATGAGACATGAGACATGAGACATGAGACCTGAGACCTGAGACATGAAACATGAGACATTAGACCTGAGACATTAGACATGAGACATTAGACCTGAGACCTGAGACCTGAGACATGAGATCTGAGACATGAGACATGAGACCTGAGACAAGAGACCTGAGACATGAGACATTAGACCTGAAACTTGAGACATAAGACATGAGACATGATACATGAGACATGAGACATGAGACATGAGACCTGAGACATGAGACCTGCGACATTAAACATGAGACATTAGACCTGAGACCTGAGACCTGAGACCTGAGACCTGAGACATTAGACATGAGACATGAGACATGAGACATGAGACATGAGACATGAGACCTGAGACATGAGACATGAGACATTAGACCTGAGACTTGAGGCATGAGACATGAAACATGAGACATGAGACATTAGACCTGAGACATTAGACCTGAGACATTAGACCTGAGACCGGAGACATGAGACCGGAGACATGAGACCTGAGACCCATGCCTCATGTCTCATGTCTCATGCCTCATGTCTAATGTTTAATGTCTCATGTCTAATGTTTAATGTCTAATGTCTCGTGTCTCAAGTCACATGTGTAATGTCTCAGGTCTCATGTCTAATGTCTTATGTCTCTTGTCTAATGTCTAATGTCTAATGTCTAATGTCTATTGTCTAATGTCTAATGTCTAATGTCTAATGTCTAATGTCTAATGTCTCAGGTCTCAGGTCTCAAGTCTCAGGTTTTAGGTCTCAGGCCTCAGGTCTCAGGTCTCAGATCTCAGGTCTCATGTCTCATGTCTCATGTCTAATGTCTAATGTCTAATGTCTCATGTCTCTTGTCTAATGTCTAATGTCTAATGTCTCATGTCTCATGTCTAATGTCTAATGTCTAATGTCTCATGTCTCAAGTCTCATGTCTAATGTCTCAGGTCTATTGTCTCATGTTTCATGTCTAATGTCTAATGTCTCATGTCTAATGTCTAATGTCTAATGTTTAATGTTTAATGTCTAATGTCTAATGTCTATTGTCTAATGTCTAATGTCGAATGTCTAATGTCTCAGGTCTCTCTCAGGTCTCAAGTCTCAGGTTTTAGGCCTCAGGTCTCAGGTCTCAGGTCTCAGGTGTCATGTCGAAAGTCTCAGGTCTCACGTATCAGTTCTCAGGCCTCATGTCTCAATTGTCAGGTCTCAAGTCTAAGGTACCAGTTCGCAAGTCTCAGATCTCAGGTCTCATGTCTTAAGTATAAAGTCTCAAGTTTCAGGTCTCAAATCTCAGGTCTCAGGTGTCAGGTCTAAGGTCTAAAGTGTCTAGTTACATGTCTTTTTGTTTCAAGTTTCAAAGCTGCATAAATTTAAAGGTCTTTTTTTACACGGTTTCCCGCAATTAGCACGGTTTTTTTTTACACGGTTTTCGGGAATTAACACGGTTTTATTTACACGGTTTTTTTTTACGCGGTACGTATATCAGTGTAAAAAAAGACCTAGGTGTATTTCAATTTTTAACAATATTTTATGTTATTTTATGAAGGTTTATATTTTTATGTCAAACGACCATCGTTTGTAATGATTTTATGCAAAACGTCTTTTATGCCAACCGGCGTCGGAGCCCTGTACAATATTCCCAAAGAAAAAGCAGAATTTGAAGAGGAAAAACATAAAATTTCAGAGGCTGGTTTTTTAACCGGTTTTGACAAAAAAAATTGTTCTCAAAATACTCCGACAATGTGCCCGAAAAAAGTACAGAAGTGATGCAACCACTTTCAGGCCAGAGAAGGAGGAGCCCTGTAGAGTCAGCCTGCCGTTCCATCCGAAACTAACTAACGGGATTGAATTTCAGAAAACTCAATACCTATATGAATTCTACTACATGTAGAATGCAAAAGTGTAAATGATTTAACGATAAAACAATTAGTTAAATTTTGCAGCCAATATAATCGAACCATTATTCAGTCTAGCGAACGAAAAGTAGATGGTTTGGGTACAGAGAAATTAAGCAACCTAAAGAAGGACCTTGCAGTAAGATGTCGAAGGTCGGAATAATATTTACATACCTTCAACATAGTCGCGGTTTGTTGTTTTTTTTTTTACGTCTTCGCTTCACTAGCTCGGAGAAGGTGGTTGATTTGGACTTGGAACTTATCACTTTTCCTTCAGCGGCTTGCTGGCTGCCTTAGCACCAAAAACTAGGTCAAGTAATGACGAGGCAAGGGGAGTGAAGGAAAAAATGATCCAATGCCTGGCCCTTCGCTTTAGTAGATGTTTCAGGTTTTCCGGATCAGCAGGTAGCTTCCAGAATCATAGCGTCGGAGTTAAAATACATTACTCATCGTTATTTCCCGAATGGGGGGTCTTGAAAATCGGACTATGCCGTTCCAAAGGGAGACTGTAGATTGAAGAAAGAAAAAAAAAACACTAGCGATCCAAGACGAGACGCGGTTCCGTGGAGCGATGTAGAAATCCTCTGCGGGTAGAGGACGAGAGTTTATTAGATATTTATCACACCTAACATCGGACCGCCCCAGACAGCCACAGAAAAGATGCGTTTTTCGACGGATCACGAGCCGTAATTGGCAAACCCCAACCGATTACTTAACACCGCGATACCCGAATTTCACTTTGTACAGCTAGTTGGAACCCAAGCGAGCCAGAATAAGGCGTAAAAATTGCTATTTCACTGCGTGGTACAACTCTGCCGGATCGGAGGACTTTTTTCGCGACACTTTCTATTTTTGACAGTTTACCTGCTTGCTTGTCGTTTTTGAATGTTTTCATCTCGCTTTTCGTTTTGCGCTTTTCTTTCGCTCCCATGATGACAGTGCTGCCAGATTGAATTCTTTTTTTAGTACAAAAATCCATCTCTAGAGCCCTAGATTTACAGTTCAAGTGAAAATGAACGTGATTTTTTTTTATTTTAACACTATTTCAAAAACGCAACACAACTAGCTTGTGTTACATGGTGGAATCGATAGGGAATGGTTGAAAGATGAAATTTCAGCCGGAATCGTTCCTTAAAACATTCTAGAAGTTGCAAAGTTGCAAAGTTGCAAATGAGTCTACAATAGGTGTGTTCAACAGAACTCAAACGAAATCAATTGAAATGGATTGACAGCTGATCAGCTGTTTTTCCAATTGACATCGATCGATTTCTATCAGGTTGCTGAATGAACAGCCAGACACTAATACTAATGCGCTTAGTTGTTGTAATTTTCTAATTCAGCTGTGTACTTTTAATGACAAGGTAGCGAGCAAACGAATTGCATGGTCAACCTATATAGATTGACCAGATAAAGAAATGCAAATAAAAAAAATAGGAGAAAATTTTAGAGGGTTCCAGCCAGTGTCTAACGCCATAGAGATGGTACATCACCCCGACGGTCCTGCCCCAGGTCATAGCGGTACCGAACTTAAAGCCCTGACATCTCCCAGAAGTTGCGGGATCTGCCCACATAGGCGGGAATGCTGCGGGAGTGGCCGCTTAGAGTCCGGACAAGAAGAAAAAACGCGTAACTACGCTCTCCTCATATGATGGTGCAGGAGGCCGCGTCGGAAGTGGCATAAAAGGAACAAAAGACGTAGCATGGGAGGAGCATTAAGTCAATTTGTGGAAGCACAGGTGATGGTTACGATAGGGCAGATAGGAAAGCATAAGAAATAATAATAAACAAAAAAGAATTTTAATTGAATGGTTTATTCAATTTGTGTGTATGTTTCTTTAACAGTTAAATTTCGCATAAAACTGTCGTTTTTTTCACCCCCGGGCGGTGAATGTCTGATGACGATTAACACAGCACTTCTAGCACAGCACCGCTGACACGACATCGACCGCCATCACTTTCACTGGCACAGCACCACCGACTCAGAATACGTGCACAGCACCACCGACCCAGAATGGCTGACACAGCACCACCAACGAGCACCACCGACCCGCACAACTGACACAGCACCGCCGACTCAGCACGACAAGCACAACACCACCGACTCAGCACACGACAGAGAACACCGCACCGAATGACACCACTGTCATTTCTTCACATAATTTTGCCACAACAAACCAAATCAGCTGTTTTTGACAGTAAACAACTGCATGTGTGGTAGTGTGATAGAAATCGATAGAAACGAATCCTGCCTCTGAGCTTGATCGTTTTCGATTGGTTTCGATCGATTTCGATTGGCTTTATTGAACGTCAATTGGATTCGTTTCGATCACAACATTGGCTGAGTGAACAACCGTTTACCAATCGAAATCGATTGAAACCGATTTCAATTGCCTGTTGAACACGCTAAATATAAGCTGCACATTGCTCCTCCTTCTATCTTGAATTTCACTGAATAAGATGTACATTAGACTGCCCCAAATTTGTATAGGAAATTCAAAACCTGTGAAATGTTATGCGCTGCAGGCTAAAATTGATCCTAGGCCTAGTACTAGATCTCATGCCAAATTTGGGCCAGATCGGATCACGGGAAGGGGTCGCTCAACGAGCCTGAAGTTTGTATGGAATTTTGAGACATTTTGTTCGGGAGAAACATGAAAAACCAGTTTTTCATCAATAACTTTGGTTCCCATCGGCCGATTTCTTTCAAAAACGGGTTTTCTTAAAGCCTAAATTATGAAACACATTTCATCCGAAGATCGCATATCGATAAGAGTTAAGACAAAAAAGTTATTAGGCTTCCAAAATGGGCTAACTTTTTTAAGGATGGTATTCATCACTGTAAATGAGTCGGGGTGGTCGAACTTATTGACGCCTCATAAGCAGTGATGAATACCACCGTAAAAAAAGTTAGTCCATTTTGGAAGTCCAATAACTTTTTTGTCTTAACTCTTATCGATATGCAGTCTTCGGATGAAATGTTTTTCATAATTTAAGCTTCAAGAAAACCCGTTTTTGAAAGAAATCGGCCGACGGGAACCAAAGTTATTGATGAAAAACTGGTTTTTCATGTTTCTCCCGAACAAAATGTCTCAAAATCCCATACAAACTTCAGGCTCGTTGAGCGACCCCTTCCCGTGATCCGATCTGGCCCAAATTTGGCATAAGATCTTGTACTAGGCCTAGGATCAATTTTAGCCTGCAGCGCATAACTTTTTCGAAAGTTGGGTCATTTGGGGCACTCTAATGTACATACTTCGAAAAGATATGAAATAAGAGAAGAATAATGAACATTTTTAACAAACTTTCTCTACATACTCCTGTCAATATCCTTCTACACACTTCATCCTTTTGTAAAACATCCAGCGAATCTATAATACCTACCTACCTAAGGGCCCAGCGCCGATTGACCGGCGCATAGGGCTGAGATAAAAGATCTCCACTGCTGGCGATCCGGAGCCAGCGTCTTCACTTGCTGCCAGCCAAGGTTCTCGTCAACTGTGCGGATTTCAGCGGCTAGACTTCGCCGCCACGAGCTTTTGGGCCTGCCTCTTCTTCGATGCCCATCTGGATTCCAGTCAAGCGCCTCTCTGCAAATCTCGTTTTCATCTCTTCGCAGCGTGTGTCCAATCCATCTCCACTTACGTTCCCGAATCTCGATTTCTAGCGCCTTTTGATGACGGATGATGTTCCGCAGGCAGCGATTCACAAAAACTTGCAGTTTTCGCGTCGTCACCGCATATGTGCACCAAGTTTCACACCCGTACAGAATTTCTCGTTCTAAATGTATTTTTTCTAATGAAAATAAAACTCACGCTGTTGAGACATGTAGATGAGAAATGTATTGATATTTTATAATTTTTCCTTTTTAACCGCTAAGGCCGATAAACTAATTAACAAACATAACTAACAGGGATTAAATTTTTCATCGGAGAATTCTACTGAATCGTGATTTGGCAATTTAGTGATATTATTTTTAATTTTGAAACACAATTCTCGTTGAAAATTTTGGTTTAGTTTTTTTCCGAAGGACTGAAGCAACTGTCAAATCACATACAAACCGACCGTACTGACTTTTTGGAACCAGACCCTTTGATTTCAATGGAATTTTGGAACCAAAACGTCAGTGCGGTACTGAAATGTCAGTTCGGAAATTTTCTTCTCTTTCAGCCCCTTGGTTTTTTCAATTTCTTAATAAAAAAACAACACTCTAAATTGTGTAGATCTTGAAATCCAGTAGTGTTGGTTAAAAATCGCCAATCTATCGTCAGATCGCTTCAAGTCGTACACATGTAGAACACACCTCGCATAACGTGTGGTTGGAACTGTCAATCATCTCATCTTCATAAATGTGTACGAATCGAATCGTTTAGTGCAATGGACAATGGGTCACCAGTACAACATAAAGTACCGAAGTAAATCAAACATCGTAATATGATCGTACATGATGTTGTCGAAGTCGTAAATCAGAAAACAGGGCAAACATGTATTATTTATATCGTCTCCACTTTTGATAGGTATAAGTTTTTTTTCTAACGTCAAATACGATGATTATTGTCGACATAGATATACGTATATCTTTTGATATACCTACTCAATTGTTGGCTGGGATTCCGCTGCACAAAACTTCACCAAAAATGGATTTCATGCTTCATCAACATCTGAACAAACATCTGTTTTCTATACATTGGTATAATGATCACCCCTCCGCCCCCCAGTAAGTTTTAATGGTTTGTGATATTTACATAAATTTTGAATGTGAGTAGATTCCTAGAAATGTTCTCTTTTTAAGAACATGAAATTTACCATGCTTTACTCTGCTCTCATAAAGCTTACAAAAGCTATTGCTAGTTTTTTTTCATACCACATATTAATTGACATAAGTTTTTTTTTAACCGAAAAATGCTTATTATAACAACAGTCTTATACTTTGTCATAAATAAGTCGAGTTGAAAATGACTGTGGAGTTTTATGACATTAGAGAAAGATTTAGAAAGACCACAACGTGGTAGCACATCTGGAAATTTTATACTGATCATATTGAAATATGTAATAAGTGTAGTGACCCCCCAAAAAAAAAAAATCATTTTTTTCATGATTTACGGAAGTACCTTTTATTTGTATTTGAATAGCTAATATTATCGCTCGCGTTTAAATACTAAGTTTCTATGTATATTTGCAATTTTTCACATCCCCGAATCGGATGTTAATTTCATTGTATTGTACCTAACTGACTACGGTCGAGACACTTTTACTTGCACTGTGGACTTAGTTTACCATTAAACAGACAAAAAAATAAACAGTTTATTGGCTGAACTTGCAAAAGCAAACAGAATATAAAAATAGTAGAAATTTGTCATTTTTTCACGCTCATTTGCTTCTCCGGCCACAACGCGATTACGCATTCCACTATCGTACGACGTGCATCAAGAGGGTGGAATTTTTGGCCGCAACTGTCATCGCGAGTCGAGCGCTCAGTTCCTTGTTCAGCTCGTGCCAGATACATTTGCCAATGAGGGAAACGGCCTCGATCGAGGGTCTGCAAGCGACGAGCAACGTCAGACAGATTCCATCGGTTGGATTCGCCTGCCCATCGGTGGTGTGGTGCTCAACACTCAGTACACCATGTGGCCGGTGCTGCGGCAAGTCGGCCCCGAACAGTTCGATCATAAACTTCTTCAACGTCGAGTGGATGCTGCGGCCCGGATGGATCTCCACCGTCGGGAAGTGATAGGCCGTTTTCTCGCTCAGCAGCACGAAGACCTGAAATTGGGAGAAAAAACCTTATTTTAGTCGTATTTGTATAGGTATTATGTCTAAGAAAATATAAAAATATAAAGATATAAAGATGGAATTTATTACTTAAAGAAGTCTGAAGCTAACACCTTATGAATATTTATGTTATAAGCTTTATGAGTCAGAAATATATAGCCAATTCAGCCAAGAAAAAGAACTTTGTTTATGCTGAGGTCGTGTAATCATTCGAGAAAAATGTTTTGAATAACGTTAGAGGCCTCTCTGGAGCCACCACTTTTTTTAAAGCTCCATTTACACATCGGGTGAAAAATAACGTGAAAAGATTGAGTGTTAAAATCAATAAGCATGTATAATTAGAATGAAATTCGAATTCGAAAAAAGTAGATTTTATTTTTTGTTATATTGTTAACCGTCTTAGAATTCATAAAATAAGAAAATAAATGGGTTTAATTTTGTAACTAACAAGTTGTACAGTACAACCATACATTGCTCTTCATTGCGCTTTCCTATCGGTTCATATGTTTGCACTTAAACAATATCAGAGCCACAATCACCCCGAACAGGGTACTGGCAAAAATCGTACTCAGCACTGCCACAACGGTGTGCCACGGTTCCGGAAGCATCCGGTGCACCGGGGACAGCAGCAAAAGCTCATCATTGATGGAATAATACCACTCATAAATTTGCACCGATGATGCTTTATCGGTTGAAACATTATTGCTATCGGCCAGAATGGTAACTATTTCCTCATTGCTCAACTTGGCCTGCGACGGGGCTGGATAAAGCCGATTTGAGGTCAGAAGTGCACTTCCGTCAGCACATTCATGCTTAGAAGATCCTGCACAACACTTGGCGCTAATACTCAAAGCTAGAACGAAACTAAAACGATTCTTAGCATATTCACACATTGGCAAAGCAAACAAATCAGACAAATTATTGTGAGCTAGCTTACCACGTTACTATCCTGCTCACCATTTTCTGCTAATGAATGTTTATCTGAAGCTCAACTTGTTTCGTACCGGTCTTGTTCGTTCGATTTTTGCGATAAAATTGTGAGTCATGGCTTATCGCAAAATATTTATGATAAAGGGGAGCAATCTCAGACTCTTTCCGTGACAGTACTATTAACCTTAAACATAAAACTTCAACAGTTGATACATACATAATATTTGATCCTCGGAGTATTTGACAGCGTATAATAGAATACTTAGCAGGCTTCTGGATATACCCCTTTTGGTAAACCACATAGGCTTACCAGAATCAAATAACGAACAAGTAGGACAAACTATCAAAAAGATGACACTTTTTAAACCAAACAAAGACAACAAGCCTGATTGAGTGCAAAAACAGTAGAGTAAAGTAATTATAACTCTCATTGCCATTCTAAAAAGTAAAGATGCTGAATTCCGCAAAACTTCTGCTGATTTAGGTACTTCTAGACTAACTGCTGTACTGCCGCTGGAAGCATAATTGTCACATGTTACATTTTGATATGTGAGGTATTTTGGTGTCTAGCGCCTCGTTGCGATGAATATTTTTATGATATTTAATAAAAACATGTTTTTTTAAAGTGAATTTGATGTTCCTATCAAAGAACGGGAAGCAAAATACTTGAAATATGTCCTCTAGACACCAAAAAGTAGACAATTTCAGAATGTAACATGTGACAATTTGCTTCCAACGGCAGTGTAGGTCGCAGAAAGCTGTGCTCGAGAATGAACCTGTTTTTTTTTCGACGTCAAAAATTTTCGCGAATAAAAATTTTGGTAAATTTGGTGAGAATTTTTATGTTTCAAGTACAAAATAATTGAGGCGCTTAGGATCAGAGGGGTGCAAGTGCCGAAATGATGATTTCGAGAAAACGGGCCTCAAAGTTTTTTATCTAAATCAAAATTATCGAATCAATTTTTCTACTGAATTTTCGAACGAGTGTGTCTCATGAGGTCTAAAATGAACGATTCTGAAAGAAAAACCAAAGTTTTTGCGATATTTATGCTAAAACGGCGAACTACTTTTATTGATATTTTTCGCTTGCACCCTTCTGATCCCAAGAATGTCACTTGCACCCCTCTGACTCCAAACAATATGATAGCATCCTTTTGGAACCTGTATGTAACGAGTATATTCAGTACGATACTAGATGTTTTGTTTTTGTTCACACATTTAATTTTCTGCGTTTTCGGGCTTCAAATTTCTATGCAACTTATAATGAACGAGGTTTGCAAGTTCCACTATCCTAATTCCCAGAATTTGTTGAAAACTTTCAATCTCTCTTTTTCCTTAATGGATACACAAGAATACCAGCAGATGTGTTCATTCATTGAAATTAACTGTTTAGCTGGTCGCTTTTTCCGGTAGAACCAACGTACGCTTCCCCTTGGTTTCGAAGCTTTTTTCGCAAGATGAGTTTCCAGACTGCCTGATTTCGTTGGCGTTTTTGGGGTCTTGATGAATGGCCAGTTGACTCTCCAGGAATGGACTCATTCTCGCTAGCAACTGCAGCAGCAGCAACTTCTGATTCTCCAGAAGAACCGTGGATGTTTAATTTTTCTTATTTTGGTCTAATTATACCAGGCCTCTTTCCTAAACAGTTATGTAAATATTCCTTAAAGACTTAATGAAATTTTTTAAAAACTACCTGTCGCAACGACCCATCTGAACTTTTCGAAGTTTCATTTTGTTCCGTGGGATAGTATGTGACATCATGATCAGAGCCTGTCGAAAACTCTGAATCCTCTGAGCTTTCATCCGAGAGATTTTTCTTAGATATATTTGCCAAAAATTTATTGTTAAGTGCGTTTTGTGTTTGCCTTTTATCCCTATTAGCATTGGCTAAATTTGCCATAAAAAAAAAATTTAGATTTTTTTTGTATGCATAATAAAAATGAGATTTTCATGCCGACGAAGTTACACCTGAATCTATTTTCATCACTTCTCTATCTGAGGACTTTGGATTATCCTGGTCAGAACCAGTAGAAAATCCTAGTAGGAGCTAGATGATGTTGTTTTCAACTGACAAAAATGTATACGTTCTAATGAAATTAGCCTAAAAGTATAATCCTTTGGTGTCAGAAGGGTGCAAGTGCACTTGCACCCTTCTGACACCAAACGAAACAGGATTTTCATTGACACGTTTTTTTATAAATAGCTTAAAAATATCGAAATAATTTTTCTTTTGACCTGTGTCTTGTACAGAATGTTAATCTATACTTTAACTATCCAAAAAACAGTTTATCTCAGTTTTGATAAAAAATCACTTGCACCCCTCTGATCCTAAGTGCCTCAATTGTGTTGCTATTGAAGAAACTGAGATGCAGAGGAAAAAGGTTCGCAAGCTATTCGAGAAATTTACAGGAAAATAAGTGCAATTATTTCAAACAGAGGTTTTAACCGTTAGCTGCGGAAAGCGCGAAGTGCTGCGGAAAGTTCATCCGAAAATTACAGCATTCATTATATAGAAGCCGTTGGATGTAGGCCCACTAAAAATGTATTGCAGCACCTCTTTCATAGTAGGTACGATGTCCATCGTGAACTCAGCAGTCTAAGATTGGTGAACTCGTTCCTTTTTCTCTTTTATTAAACTTATATGATTCGCAATTGTATTTTAATTCTTCATCAATCCTATTTGCCAAGTAGGATTTCTAAAACATAACCTTTCCCCTTCCTATCTGAACACAGCTTCCTGGGTCGTATGAGTTCTCAGCACTAGAGTTTAAATTTCAAAAACCTTTTAAAGATTTATAAATTCAAGTTAATGCGTTAATGAAACACAAGAGATTCCAAAGCAACAATAAATCAAAAGAGGAAAATGTGAGCAGTGTTTGTAATTTTTGCGTTCCCTATGAGTTTAAAGAACCAAACAGGAATAAAAACTATTTATAAAAGCTATTTCAATATGAAGCAATTGGTGTTTTGAGAAAGAGATTTAAATTCATCTTCAAAACTCAAAATCTGCATTCACAATTATAACACAAGGAAACAAAATTCACATTTTCCTAGGTGCAAAGAATTTGAAAACTGGCTTTGACTTATTTAATTTGTATTTTTTCTATCTGTTCTGTTTTTCGGTATAACTATTGGAAATACAAGTTAAAATTCTTTGAAAAAAAATTGCACTTTTTAGCAAAAGTGTACAGTATCAAAAAGATTTAGAAAAAAAGGTTCTAACTTCATGATCAATTTTTCTGAATACTGTGAGTAATTTACCGTTACTTCTGGATGACAAAATTGTAGAATTAAAAAAAAAAATGCTAGATTTATTTTTCAAATCGTTGTTTTTGAGGAACAAATCTGTATCGTTTTTTCGGGAATTTGTCACTTAATGGCGTTCTTCCCTAAAATCTGCATCGATGAATGAATAAAAGATAATTTATAGATTCAAAATAATTATTTGTTGTTCACGTAGGTCAGTTGCTTCATCAGTTAGCATTGATCGATAAAACTCTAAACTAGGCTTGCCAGATACTTTCAGAAAAAAGCGGGACATTTCACAAAAAAAAGCGGGACATAGCCGAAAAAAGCGGGACATTTGATAAACTCTTAAAAACAGCTCAATTGAAAAGACAAACATCATCCAAAGTTGATCAGGATTACACCAAGGTTCATTCACGTGGATTGATTATGTTTCAGTTTTTTCTTACATGACTTCTATTTTCCCTGGTTTTGGCTAAAGCACGTTTCATTTCCATGGTTCTCGCGAATTAACACGTTATTAGAGAGAAAATATTTCAAGTCTTACATGTAAACGGTTGATTTGATACTGCGTATAAAACCATCGTGTAAAAAAAATTATTTCAAATTTGTTTAAAAAATTTAAAACTCGAGAAAACTTCTAAAGCATAGGTGGCCAAACCATGGCCCGCGTCTGTCTTTTTGTGGCCCGCGGAGCTTTTTTCAGAATGAACGCATTCCAATCTTGGTTCTATTTAAGAGTTGAGGTTTTTGATGGTTTCTATACCATTTAAAGGTTTAGTTTAACCAATTCTGTTTCGAAAAGAAAGTCGGAGAAAAACCTGTATTTTTCCAATATTTGACACATAAACAGTATGTGTCAAATATTGGAATTCGAACAGATGTGTATTGCGATGAATTTCCCTTAATCAATTACCTCACACTATTATTCTAAAAGCGATGAGTACTGCTAAATTGGGTCATGGAATTTAGGCTGGTTTTTAAAGGCTTCATGAAGAGAATAATACAATATTTGGGAAAAAATTATCTGTAAAATTTAGCACAAAATTATAGCATTTATCAAAACATATTTATTTACGAATTTAACAATTTATTTGTCAAAGTTTAGTATTTTAGGCATTTTAGAGCGAAGAATTCATTTCATTTATCAGCTTCCATAAAATTAACGAAATTTTTACTTTAATAACATGGGAAAATAGA
The DNA here is from genome assembly GCF_029784155.1 of Uranotaenia lowii. Taxonomy (NCBI): domain Eukaryota; kingdom Metazoa; phylum Arthropoda; class Insecta; order Diptera; family Culicidae; genus Uranotaenia; species Uranotaenia lowii. The sequence goes on along the minus strand of NC_073693.1, from coordinate 299,282,311 downwards.
TACATTATATGAAAATTTACGCAGGGTGTCTTCAGATTATCACCAAAATTTTAAAATCTGCTCATTTTTGCAGACGGTACTATTTAACAGTTTTTGTAGCTTATTTATGATTTTCACATAAATTTTTACTTACTAGCTTTTGAAAATTCACTTGAAAACAAAGTCAATGCGTTTTGATGTGCCATGTTATAATATCTCATTTCAATTTTTTTTTTTTGACGTAAACATCTTATATCAACCTCTTCAAACTTTTAAAAAAGGTTTGAAAAGTGTCAAATTTAGAAGAAAAGAATTCTTTGGATGTTTCTATAGCCGGCGGTCACTGTTTGAAAATCCGATTTTATTGCACGCATTTCATTTGAAACGTGCGTCATATTGAGTTGTTGAAGTAAATTCAGTTTTGAAACTATCAGTAATTGAGGTCTGGTTAACTTTTGAATTAATAACTTTAAAATAAGTTTCTGAACAACTTGGTTTGCAGTGTTACTGATCATTCATTTCTTGTGCAGCGCTTCCGATTAAATTACGACATCTGAAATGGGCATTCGTGAAGCAATACGCTCATGTTAGAAGTGAGTTGATTTTTTTTCTCAGAACGCTCGCAGACTACACATATCATCACATCATTTTCTTTGTCCTTTTTTAAGAAAAAGTTAGACAACTCAACAGGATTCAGAAATCAAAAACAAGAATTTTTAAATTTTGAAAAATTGTTTCTGCAAAAAAAAAAAATACCCAACAGAAGTTTGAAACTAAAATTTAAAACATGTGTGTATTTGACATAACTATTGCTCCATATAACAAATATTTATATACAATTAGGTCTGGACAGACACAGATGCTATTTTAGTCGTAAAATGTAAATATTTTCAAGTTGAGTAATGAAAATAATAATGTGGTTTAAGAAACGAGCTCTTTATAATTTTTCAAATTATGTTTTTAATCAATCCAAGTAGAAACAGTAGAAACCTGTTCTAAAGGATCTAAAATCATTTGGAACAAACAAACAATATTTTCTTCATACCAAAGTTTTTAACGTGCTCCAAAAACGGTTGCCTCAATCAGAATCTTACTGTAATGCTAAGAACATGTGAGTTATTCAATATTATCTTCTGTAAAATATGAAAAATGCTGCATATTTTGAGAACAAAAAAAATTTAAAGGTTTTCTGTGTTAACCAATGAATTTAAATTGAGGCCAAATTTTGCTTTTTTCTGTAGTGTAGGCTTAATAGCGGCACGTTATCCAAACATACGGGAAAATTGTGCCTAACACTTCAGTATCTGGTTCTGATGATTTAATTTTCAACTATATTATTTAAAATGTTGATATTTTATTTTTTTGTAGAGAAATGAATCCAACTTAGATGAAATTTCAGGGACTAGATAAGAGAAAATCGATGTTGAAAAACATGCGAAAAAAATTCGCCTTGTCTCCCGGTGAGACTTGAACCCACATCTTGCGCCTCTCCGGGGCCCATGTATTAACATTCTACTACAGGAGACCAACCTGGCGTATGGTATACGCCAGGTTGGTCTCCTGTAGTAGAATGTTAATACATGGGCCCCGGAGAGGCGCAAGATGTGGGTTCAAGTCTCACCGGGAGACAAGGCGAATTTTTTTTTCGCATGTTTTTCAACATCGATTTTCTCTTATCTAGTCCCTGAAATTTCATCTAAGTTGGATTCATTTCTCTACAAAAAAAGTTTCGCTGACTGAATGTTTGAGTCAAGACCCATCTCTGGGTCGCAATTTAAAAAAAGTTGATATTTTATTTTGAGAATTTGAAAAATAAAATCAGAATTTTGAACGGTGATTGTGTTTCCAAATTAAAATTAATATCACGAAATTTCCAAATCATTATTCAGCAGTGATTGAAATCCTCACCAATTTTCTCATCAGAGACTCCTAGAGGCAACCTAGGTTCGCTCTAACTGCTGTCATCGTGCTCATTTATTGCTCGAGAGGCAACCTAGGTTCTCTCGAAAAACGGACGGAGTCGCCCTGAGAAGAAAGTCAGTTTTGCGAGAAGTTCACCAATACTCTCAACGTTGTTGTCAAAACATTAAACAGCTGTTTTTGGCTGAAAGCAAAACAGTTGAAATAATGAACGGGAAAATGATGATTGTCGCGATTTTGAACCTCTCAGCCAAGCAAAATCGTACTATCTGCTGTCCAGTGCAATCCGGACACGAAAAAAGGCAATCCGGATGTGAAGAACCGAATGAAGAAATCTAGAAGGGAGAACAAAATGACAGCTGCATGTAAACATTGCGCTCGTTCTCACGCACACCTACGTATGGAATAACTCGAAACCCGAAAATCGTTTTTTTATTCTGACGGTTCCAGAGCCAAATCCGGAATCGAAAAAAAATACGCCAATAGTTATACAGGAGACGATACATATACATTCATTCAAACCTCCCCCATGCGGAGGATCTGCTCTGAGAGACACTATTCGTTTGCTGTCAGGGTTGCCAACATTTTTTTTTTCAAAAATCAGGGAACTGGCGAAATAAATTCAGGCAAAATCAGGCAACGTTAAAGTAACGGAAATTTCGGTCAAAGTGATGACCTTTTTTTTTTTTGGTCATCGCTACACATTTTTACTCTAATATGTGTTGTGAGCCTAGTTGCTTTTGAATAATTCTACTGCATCAAGCAATCGAAAGATTCCATTGAAATCCTTTTTTAAATAAGGATTAACGAGAACCTTTCAATTGCTTTGATTCAGCCACTTTTTCACTTTTTCACTTCAGCTATAAATAGTACCTACTCCTGTTCCTTACTACCCATTTTTCATGACATTCGTAAAATCAGGCAAAATCAGGAATATTTTCAAAACTCAGGGAAATTCAATGGCTTATCAGGTTGTCAGGCAGAGCCTCGAAAAATCAAGCAATGCCTGAAAAATCAGGCACATTGGCATCTCTGTTTGCTGCCCCGAACGAACTCTCTCAACGTTCGGTTGCTACATGCAGACGGCGGCAACGCTATTCAAACCGTATGGAGCACATCTCTCAGATTTCCCCTCAGATTTCCCCTTTTTTGACAGATTTAAGCTTTTTTCTTCAGATTTGAGCTTTCATCTCCTATGCTCTCAAGCAAAAAAAAGCTTAAATCTGAGGAAAAAAAGCTTAAAAACGAGATTCACCAATACTTATTTAAAAGATGTTGGTCACACGATACATAGACAAATCGTGTAACGTTGCAGGGACCTGGCTACATGATGCATGAAGAAGACGAGGCACACATACTCATTTACGTTATTGAATTTGATGGACTAAAGCCGATAGCTGTCGTTGAGGAGAACATCTTCACCCTCGCCGCAAAGGCAGGTCCCTGCAACGTTACACGATTTGTCTATGTATCGTGTGACCAACATCTTTTAAATAAGTATTGGTGAATCTCGTTTTTAAGCTTTTTTTCCTCAGATTTAAGCTTTTTTTGCCTTGAGAGCATATAGGAGATGAAAGCTCAAATCTGAAGAAAAAAGCTTAAATCTGTCAAAAAAGGGGAAATCTGAGGGGAAATCTGAGAGATGTGCTCCATACGGTTTGAATAGCGTTGCCGCCGTCTGCGCAAAGGTTGAGGCAACAACGACAACAACCGAACTTATTGCATTGCATAGGCCCGCAACGTATGGAGCAAGGAGGGGGAGGAAAAAAAACGAAAACACTAGCTGCCTGCGTGCGGTTGCTGTACAATAGTAGCAATAGCAGAAAAACCTCGGGTATTCGATCCAGGCACAACGAGGAGACTCGGGTTTGTTGTGCCTTTTGAATTCGGTTCCCTCAAGAATGTAACAGGAGATGAGTGAGAGCCATTCGTTTGGTTTTTTACTGGATTCGCTGCCTCGAATGTATATTGCTTCGTGAAGGCGGCCATGTTGAGAGCGTATGCATCATCGGTTTTGTCGTTTTTCGCTGCCTCAAAGCA
>NC_073693.1:299196360-299277872 GCF_029784155.1 Uranotaenia lowii | reverse complement strand
TAGCGGCAACTAAACGAAGTATAAAGAAGAAAAAAACAGAGAGTGACTAAAATTATAAACTAGACAAAAATAACAAAAATACTTATTATTTATTTACATAGTATACCGTCTCACGACATAACTTGACGAACATAATTCCTAAAATTCACTCGGTCCATGGCAACCGTTCTCCAATTTCTCGGGCACCCCACGTTCGCCAGATCACGCTCCACTTGGTCTAACCACCTCGCTCGTTGCGCCCCCGCTCGTCTTGTTCCTACCGGATTCGTAGCGAACACCTGTTTTGCAGGACAGTCGTCCGGCATTCTCGCAACATGCCCCGCCCAGCGTATCCGGCCAGCTTTCACCACCTTCTGGATACTGGGTTCGCCGTAGAGTCGCGCGAGCTCGTGGTTCATCCTTCGCCTCCACACTCCGTTCTCCTGTACGCCGCCAAAGATGGTTCTTAACACTCGTCGCTCGAATACCCCGAGTGTACGCAGGTCCTCCTCGAGCAATATCCATGTCTCGTGCCCGTAGAGAACAACCGGTCTAATAAGCGTCATATACAGGTTACACTTCGTGCGAGGGCAAAGTCTTCTCGACCACAGTTGCTTGTGGAGTCCATAGTAGGCACGACTTCCGCTGATAATTCGCCTCCGGATCTCACGGCTGGTGTCATTGTCTGCGGTCACCAGTGAGCCGAGATAGACAAAGTCTTCGACTATCTCCAGCTCGTCGCCGTCTATCGTGACCTTGTTATTACTGGACAAGCGGGTTCGGTCGGTCTCGGATCCGGATACATTTTGTGTTATTCTTTTTATAAAGGAGGACGTGAAAGGAGGATTTTTTTTAATACTATCTGATTTGACTTCTTTACATAATTAGTTTTTTCAATTCTTTTTTTTTTGTAAACTTTAAAAAAAATGTCCTAGAATCTTACCAATTTTAAGCTAGAATTTTTTTAAAGAATCCTTTAGCAATAAAATTACTTTTATCGATGGTTGAAATCTTTGAATTTTCTTTAAAAAAAATGGTGAATCTAGAATTGAACATAGAGAAAGTTTTTTCAAAATGCTTTTTATTTCTTATACAATCTTATTCTAGGGTTGTATACTGTTTACCGGGATTCCATTTACCGGAAGTACCATTTACCGGAATACCATTTACCGGACTGTATCATTTACCGGAACTACTATTTACCGGAATTTCTCTGATACGTATAAATTTGGGCTGTGCGCCATTTCCCTAAAATTTTCGGCAGAATTTACTATTTTTCCAAAAAAAAAAAAAAATCGCCTGAAGGACCATTTCCCAGAGTATTGCGGCGGCTCTATTACATTGGTCTAGGTCTGTCGGGGCTTCATAGGTCTGCGTGAATTCTAGGGGTGATCCCTTAGCCCCGTCCGTCACGCGACAGCGTGAAGGACAATATATCTTTCAAGTTCGAAAGCGCAGCGTGAGGCGTCGGATACTAAAAAACAAAAACGATTTTTAAAAGCCACACTGGTTATCATGAAATCAATTAAAGTACCCAGATCTTGACTTAAAATCATTCTCACCAAAAGTTCACGGGTAAACGGGATACAATAATAGATTTGTCCTTAAAAACTCTTATTCCGGTAAATGGCATTCCGGTAAATGGCATTCCGGTAAATAGTACATTCCGGGTAATGTCAGTCCGGTAAATGGTTCATTCTGGTAAATAGCAGTCCGGTAAACGGTTCATTCCGGTAAATGAATTTCCGGTGAATGGAATTCCGGTAAACAGTATACAACCTTATTTTAGGCTCAAATAAAATAAGCTGAATCTATCAAAATCTTGAGATTTGATTATCTGATAAATTTTTTTTTAAAAGTAAAAGATTATGTAGAGAAATGAATCCAACTGTGTTAGATGAAATTTCAGGGACTAGATACGAGAAAATCGATGTTGAAAAACATGCGAACAAAATTTCATCTAACACAGTTGGATTCATTTCTCTGCAAAAAAAGTTTCGCTGACTGAATGTTTGAGTCAAGACCCATCTCTGGGTCGCAGTTTAAAAAAAGTAAAAGATTATTTTTTTGTAATTCAAATCTGATTCTGTAAACTCGATCTCAGTTTAAGATTTAAGATTAGAAACGGTAATATTTATAATGTTTATTACCACCAAAAAGATTGAAATTCTCTGCAATTTTTTACGGGATGATCACATGTTTCGTAATCAGCAAATATTTTCATAAAAATCAATTCTAAAATTTGATAATATTAACTCATACGAACTAAAGACGAGGTACTCAATTTAAAAAAAATTGGTCCAGTTGTTTTTGAGATATAGATTGTCGAATATCGGTGTTTTTTGGTTTAAACTTTTGCGCGGTCGTTAATGTGTTATGAAACTCATTTACGAGCTGAATCTGAACTTTGATTACTGATTCGGAATTTGTATTCTGAACCTGAATTCAAAATTTGAATTTAGGATGTTTTCGAATTTCAATACGATTTCTGAAATGTACAAAAAACGAAAATTTCAAAATTATCTCGTACCTAATCTAAAACTTTAAAATGTCAATGATGGTTTTTTTTAAATTTCCCATTCGATCAAACTTTAAATTTAAAAGTGGGAAATCCTTTCATAAAACGAATTTTTTAACATACTTTAACATTCGAATGAAAAATTCAAATTCTCGAAAAATATATGTTGAATGATCAAACACAAAAGTTTAAAAGCGAATTTCAAAATTTTTAATTATCTGAATAATTAAATTGCAAAAATTTTATCATTTTATTTAATATTCGCTAAATTATTTTCTCTTCTAATTTTGGTGAACTTACATATTAAAAAGCTCCACAATCTGAGGGAAACTTTATCAGCCATCTTGCTTGTAAAATTGTCTTTGATGGAGCTTGTTTATCTTCTACTTTAGCGCCCCAAAAATTTGAAGAGAAAACGAACTTCACAACAAAAACAGAGCACATTGATTAGCGATCAGCGTTTTAATGCCCAACACTGTCTTTTATTTTGTATATCATTGAACATAAACTAAAAATAACTTACCATATATATATACCACATATATATTACCATATATAAGATATATTATTTCTATTTAATTTACAAAATGTTACCTTTTTCTGTTAAAGTTTAGTATGCATGAAGTGCGGAGTTTTTAAATCAATTTTAACAAGCTGAATAATTTTTATTGGTAAACAAAGTTTCGAAAATAGAGTTCGAATTTCAAATAGTAAAAAATTTGTAATAACTCTGATAATGGTGTGATTTCAATATAATGTGCTAATTTTACAAACTATGTCAATTATGTTGATCTTCGGTTTTCCTATTTGTTTTTTTTTGTTATTCAATCGAAGCTGACTACTGAAATTAGAACTCAGGACTGCAAACTAAAAAAAAATGTTTTGTGAAAATCTTGTGAGTGATTTTTATACAGACCCCGTTCGTTTTTGGCAACATGCCCGAACATTTTGTGTTGCCAAAATCGAATGTTGCCAAAACCGAACGGTTTTTTCTGAATTTTTTTTCTCTTATTTTTACAAAATAACTATTTTTATTATCAATAATGTTATTTTAAGTCAATTTCCGACAATTTTAAGAATTTTCATAGTTTTGTTTCTCATGGTTTGGATGCATTTTGCACTATTTTTGTTTTGTTTATAGTCTTTGTTTTTTTTTGTTATTTTTGCTGTTTTTGTCATTCTTCATAATTTTTAAGTTGATTTTGTCATTTTCATTCTTTTGTTTGTATTTGTTTTTGATTTTTTTGAATTTTTCATCTTTTTGTCATTTTTGAGTACCGTAAAACGGGGTATCATTGATCACCGGGGTAATTTTGACCAACAATTAATTTTTGCACATTATCATCAATAACTCAGACTATAGTTTGAATTTTTGAAAACTTTTTAATACATTTGAAAGCCTATTTATTGAGTATCAAATAAGCACAATTTGGATTGTATTTGAAATTTTTTTCTGATAGTAAAAATGTAATTTCAAAATCATAAAATATTTATGTTTTCTAAGGCTCGCAAACAAACAGCTCTCCTGATGATACCAAAAAGCATTTAGAAGCAAACGTATTGTTGAATGTGGAAGAACAACTTTTTTTCTTTGTATATGTATATTTATAGTGCTATTTTTATAGTCATTTTTTGATAAATTTTCTATATTTAAAAAATAAGGACATTTTCCAAGAGTAAGCCCGTATTGGACAAATGGATAGGAACCCTATCCAATGATTAACTTTGAAGAAAAAATGAAAATGGAAATAGTGGGAGGGCTTACAGGAATGTATGAAGGTAAAATTTCATTAGTATTTTGTAGCTCAAACTTTTTAGCAATCAATTTAATTTTTGCCCCTAAATGTATGCATCATAATAGTTCATTTTTCGATTAAAAATGTTTTTAAAAGAAAACGTTAAAAAGGTGAAATTTATAAACTAGCATTTGTAAATATTATGGAGGACTTTTGTATCCTTTATGATCAAGAAAACTCGTAAAAACCGTCCAAAATAGAGGCTGACCAATGTTACCCCAAAGCATCAGATTCAAAACAGAGACGAAATCGATTTTTAAATAAAATTTAAAGTAGTCTAATAAATTTCTGCAACCATGTTTTTAGTTCATAGAAGTCCAGTACTGGTTTTAAAAATATTAAACATTCCACATTCCCCTTAACAGAATAAATAATCGAAAAATATTGAAAAAAGTGATCAATATTACCCCGGATTACGGTACTTTAATTTTTTTTTAATTTTTTTGTTTTTGTTGTTGTATTCTATCACCATTTCGGAATGTAAAAACGTATTTTTGATGTTTGTCTAAATTATATTGGTCCTGCTTTAGAGAAAACTAAAAGGTAATGTCGCTTTTAAAAACCGTTCGATTTTGGCACATGTGCCAAAATCGGATGTTGCCAAAATCGGATGTTGCCAAAATCGAATGTTGCCAAAATCGAATGTTGCCAAAAACGAACGGGGTCTGGCAAATTTTCAGCATTAGGTAAATATCAATAAGTTTTTACTTTTTCATTATCATTAAAGTGTACTGAGTTATTCGAGTTCTTCCGTAATTTAAAAGCATATCTACCTGACGCCTTCCAAACTCCTCAAAATTATTCTAGTTTCCGCTTGAAAACTCCCAAAGCTCCCAGAAAAGTAGAGGTCACTTTCAATACCACTGGTATTAAGTAACTAAATAACAAATATTTATTGCGTTTTACGTGATTGCAGAGTGCAATCAATATGTAAAATGTTGTAAAAATTGAAGAATATAAAAATGTTTTCTTTTGCTTGGTATTGTCAGTTTTTTTAAATGATGTAGGGGAGATGAGGGCATAACGAGCACCCAAGGCATAATGAGCACTCCATTTTTCTACATAAGTACGTATTTTCATAAACAAATTTTCATGAGGACTTGTTTCGTACTACCTATAGTGTCCTATAGTATTAATTTTTCACCAAAAAAGAAATATCCTTTTCATCTTTACAGAAACATTAAATAATAACCAGCTAGGTTCTCAAGTGACGAAAATATTATAATTTTTGAGCACCACCAAATAAACTTTTATGACGTTTAAATCATCTTGATCTGAAATGTACGTGCTGCAACATGATCTACACATTGTTTCTTAATTTTCAGCATCATAAAATTTTTGATTTTTCACTTTAATCAATTTTATAACGCTTTTTTACTTTAATTTGTTCACTGGAGGCGAACAGAGCACTATCAATGAAGGCATAATGAGCATTTTCTGCCGGGGAATCTAGCAGCGAATTCGACTCGATGAAGTCAACTGAGTAATAGAGCTACAGCTTAACTTGTATCGTCTGACGATTTGGCCTGTTGGAGATGTCGGAGAGGTTATCAGTAGACTCGAGTTCGATTCCTGTTCGAGGGGACTCAGTTGACTCCATCGAATCGAATTTGCTGCTAGAATCCCCGGCAGAAAACGCTCATTATGCCTTCATTAATGGTGCTCATACTGCCTCGGGGGGTTTTCCATTATGCCTCTGGTTTTCAGCTTTCGGCAAAAATTTTTAAAATGCATTTTTAAACGTTTTTATCTACTTTTTCAAGTTTCATCCAATTAGGCAATAGACTTTTTGAGTGTCTGAACACGAAACAATGATGTAATTCCATTATAACAACCGTTTTCTATGGTTAAATAAGCGTTTTTCCTTAAGGTGGCCATTATGCAAAATGGCCATTTGTAAAATGGCCATTTGTAAAATGGCCCAGCAAAACTTAGGAAAACCAATCATCCAGCCGAGTGAAGTGCATTAGTAAGTAAAATTGTGTTGTGTTTAAAAAAAAGGTAAACAAATTTGAGTTAATAAATTGATTTATTTGTGCATTAAATAGGTGTTTTTATTTAAAAACAATAAATTTTATACGTTTGAGATTGATTAGAAAAAAGGAACCAGGGGAAACAAAATTTAGAATTCCCCTGAAAACCTCGAAAGGAAACCTTCTCGAATTCACAGGAAAACCCCGTTTCGACACTACAGGTGAATTTGACAGTTGTTTTCCTGAGCTGTTTTTCTGTCCCGAGATCGTCCTGTAATTTCAGCTGTTGAAAATACAGGACGAAACCGACCCGACCACAGGAGAAAAGATTAAGTATGTGGGACCCATATTCGGGTGACGGGCGTATTTCCAGGGGGGTCCCGTCACATCAAAAACGTGTGACGCTCTCTTACTCAAGGTAGCCGCACGTTGCAGAGCTTGGATTCTCCTTCTTTATTTTCTCGCTCCGAGAATTTCTTTGAGCCCAGTTAGTAAAACTACCAAAATGAGGGTGACGACAAACGTGTTAAGGCAGCTTCATCGTAAAACGTCATTCGCAGGGTTGCCAACATTTTGTTCCCAAATTCAGGGAGCCTTGAGAAGAAAAATCAGGCAAAATTAGACTAACATTAAATAGTCAAACTGATCACCTGTTTCTTGCATACAGGTATAGTTATCGATCATGGTAAAATCACCAATAATGAGTTTAAGACCTTATTTTATAGGTACCCATTGATTCAGCTCGATGATTTATCAAGTTGTAAGTACGTACCTATTTTCGTGCGTGGGTGTTTGTTCATGTCTTTTCGAAACTGGGCTGGGCTAACCAATTTAAATCAGTCTCCGAAACTTATAAAAAATATTCCATAAAAATTATTTACTATTTCATCTAAATGTAGTAAGTACTCATTATGGCTCCAAAAAAGGTAGCCGATCTGGAAAAGTCTGGATGGCGAACTTTATAGGTCATGGCTTTTTTTATCGCTTTTATTTGATAATCTTATCTTACAATCTACATTATCAATGACAGACACCATTGTGGAAGTATCGAAAGTACTACGTTCTATCTTAATTCTCTGCTTTACATACTTCTTGGTAAAACTCCTCACTTTTCAATTACTTATTCGAGCCATTTTCTATCATTTTATCACAAAAATTCTGTTTTGTGAGAAAAATGTCATGTCCACACTCAAAAATCTGGAAGATTGACATCACTGATCACGCCCCATCGACTCGGGACTTTAGCCGAGTGCGCACATGGTCTTCATAGAAGTAGTGGAAAGCTCGAAGCAATCAACCATGTGCGTGCTCGGATAAAATCCCGAGTCGATGGGTCGTTATAGCAGGGTTGCGAACAGTTTTTTTAAATCAAAATTCAGGAACGTGTGAAATAAAAATCTAGATACATCATAGTAACGGTAATCTCTGTCAAAGTGAGGCCTTTTTTTTGACGTCGCTCCACATTTTGACCTCCTTCAGTGGTTTCTTATGCAGACTTCCATCATATTCACAAAAATCAGCAAATATCAGGCTAATTTTCAAAAATCAGGGAAAAAATATAGCTTATCAGGTTTTCAGGCTGAGCCTCTTAAAATCAGGCAAATCCTGAAAAATCAGACACATTGGCATCTCTGGTCACTCGCAATACTGATCTAATACGCGTAAAGCGCAACGTTTGATTGCCGTCAGGGTTGCCAACATTTTTTTTCTCCCAAAAATCAGGGATTGGTTAAAATAAATATCAGGCTACGTCAAAGTAACAGAAATTTCGCTCGAAGTGCAGTTCCTTACTGCATTAGATGAGAATTTTTATCACAAAAATAAGGCAAAATCAGGCTTATTTAAAAAAAAACCAGAGAAATACAATGGCTTACATCAGGGGTGAGCAACCTTTTGAACAAACGGGCCAATTTAAATTTGAAAACTTGTCGGCGGGCCGCATTTAAAATATTTTTTTTGAGTTAATTATAGCTGCACATCGTTTTCAAAACTACAAATTTATGGCGAAAAAAAAAACTGAAAAAGAAAAGATAAAACGAATCCATGTGTTCAACAGTAACTCAACACAGCTTTTTAAATTCCCGATATTGAAAAGGCATCACGCTAAATCTTTGTAATTTTTAAATTCTCTCAATTTTTTAATAGTATTTCTAGGCGAACATTCGTTTTTACAACATTCTTGTTAAAACCGATGATACTGTTCGCCATCACTTCCATTTAAAAATCTTCTGGAGCTTACCACAGTGATAACTAAGAGTGTGATAAATATATTTTTAAAGAAATCACAGTCTTCTTAGCGTTGGACGTTGAATCGCTATTTGACTTTCTGTGATTTTTTTCCACAATTAAAACTTGTCCTCAAAGCCTAGATTTTTTTCCTACAAACGTTAAAAAACCCGTTTTTAAATTGAAGTTCTGCATTGGATCATTGCATTGCATTCAGATGTTGAGCGAGGTTTGCGAAATCACATAAACATGTTCAATTTCACATATTTTTAAGCAACTACCTATCTTCAAAACTTCGTTCTTGATTTTAGAATTTTTATCCACATTTTTATCATTTTTAATCTTATTTAGATATCATTGCGATAAGATTTCTAAAGCTTTATTTTGACTCTGGTAATGTGGATAGCAAATTATAAGTGAAAGAACTCAATTTACCGATGCTTGTGATAAAGTTTCTATCAAATTTCTGAAAAAAGCATAACAAATAATCGTCAAAGATATTTTGGGTTGAATAACAGAATTTTAGATATCTATTGTTTTTTATCAAGAACTAATAACTTCAGTGGGTTGATTTATGTTGATTTACAATGTAAAATTGTTCATCTAGGCTTTATTATTTAAATTCCGTAATTTTCGTCAAAAATCAGAAATAAAAAATATATCACAAGTTCTTGGTTGAATTTTTTTTGCCTGTATTTGAATGCTAAAAGAACATGCCTTTTTGCCGAATTGGATAGATTAATTTAAAAAAATCATCTGCTGAGCATATTTTTTATAATTCAACTTTATTTTTGCTTGAAATGAAAATAATGACTTTACTAAACCGGCTTCGGAATTCTCTTGATCATGTGTAGGTTCCGTTTTAAGCTGTTCTTCCGACTTATTTTAATTCACTTTGCTGTCAAAGTGGTATGAGTTAAATAATAAGGAAAAAGTATGTTGAACAAAAAAAAACTCTCTAATTTTACTTTATGCCAACAAACAATATTGCATTTAAGTCTTTGACAGACACAATAAACGCTTAAAATGCCAGAAAAAAGTCAACAAACTGAAATTTTCCTAACTATCCATTGTAGAAAAAAGTTAAGGCATAAAAATTTGAAAAAAAGCTTCGCGGGCCGCACAAATGGGTCTCGTGGGCCACATGCAGCCCGCGGGCCGCGGGTTGCTCACCCCTGGCTTACATGGTTATCAGGCTGAGCCTCGAAAAATCAGACAAATCCTGAAATATCAGACACATTGGCATCTCTGGTTGCCGTTCAATCAGGTTCAATTCTCTCATTCACTGAACCTCGAAAATACCCAAACTTGAGAACTTTCCCCGCCAACCCGAATGAAACTCCCTCCCTACAGGTTTGGCTATTGGTGGCATAGCACAAAGTTAAGCTCTTGAAGGAGAACTCATCCCCCAAAATCTGATACCACAATAAAATGGAAATCAAAATAAAAAAAAATATCGCTAGGTACAGGAATCACACCCATACCTGCAATGGCTTTGCGATTACCGTCTCAGGATGCTAACCGCTCGACCACCGGAGAGTTGTTGAGAGAGGCAGCTACATCATCGTATAAATGAGACTTTCTGCGAATGAAGCGGGAATAAAAGTTATCCCCCAAAAAAAACAGTTCTTCGCTTTGAACTTACCCCCCAAACCTAAATCTGCCAGGATGGAGGTAACAGAATCAGATGCGCTTACAACAAAAACCCCCAAAAAAAACAGTTCTTCGCTTGAAGGACAAGTTTGGCTTATTGGCAAGCTGTGATTTTTTCACAAACTTAAGTTGTCAATCTTGAACTTCGGTTTGGCGGGTGGCAGTTCTCAAGTTTGGGTATTTTTGATTTTCAGTGTTCTGATGCTCTCACTTTTTATTCTCCGATTTAACCCGACCGAAACCAATGTGTGTGTGCAGGGTTGCCAACATTTTTTTTTTTCAAAATTCAGAGACCGGTGAAAAAAAATCAGGATCCCTCCACATTTTCACTTCAGCAATGGCATCTAAAGTTCCTTACTACCCGTTTTCATTACATTCTCAAAAATCAGGCAAAATCAGGCTTATTTTCAAAAATCATGGAAACTCAATGGTTTATCAGGTTGTCAGGCTGAGTCTCGAAAAATCAGGCAAATCCTGAAAAATTAGGCACATTGGCATCTTTGTATTTGTATGTAACTTCCTCTGAATTCAAATCGAACCAATAGGAAACCAGTATCTGAAATTGCTCTTAAGCAATATGTTGCTATTATTTAAATTCAATACACTGGAACTAACTCAATGATTTTTTTTCTCGTCTTATTCTCTACATCTTCCTTCTCCCCTACTCTTGAAATGAATCCAGAACTTACAAAACCCTAGCTTAAATTTTAAATTAACATCTGGCATACAGGTGTAACATTCGGATTCGAACTTCAAAATCAAACTTGTCAAACTGATTTGAGATGCCTTCGCACACCGATTTTGTAAACTTATTTCGTGGAAGGAATGCAGAAAACGTATTGATAGATACTGCAGTATCTCATGTCCGGGCCACCATTTTCCACTCCAATTTTTGGCTATGATAACGCAATTTCATATTTAGGTTTAGATTCCTATCTTAGCTCTTGATAGCCTAAGATTTTAAATGCTGCATTCAAATAATGTTTTTGCATTCAGATATGGTAATCAGATTATCTATTCAGGACCTATAGGTCTCTGATTTAGCAATATCGGAAACTTGAAATTCAAACTTTGGATCAGGATGAAGTTTTGATCTTAAGTTCATATTTTGTAATTCGGACTTGAATTTTGTTCTTGAATTCCGAGATAATTTTTTAACCGATCTTTTACCTGAATGTTCGACACGGTAATTGTTAATCACCTAATCTATTGAAATAGTTCGAAGTTTTAAACTTCCGTCTAAAAAAATTGAAAATCTGTATTAGGATCCGAATCTGACATCAAATTTGAAGCAACTAACTGAGATCTAAGGTACGAAACCAAGTCTGAGTTAAGAAAGTGTTAAGACTCTAAGTTCTGATTTGAATTTTGGATAAGCAAACTCATTTAGTTTTTTTCTCTCAGTTTATTCTCTACAGATTTGACATTAGAAATTTTTCTACGATTCGAAAGGTTGAGGATAATGGTATAACTTCTGAAAGACTAGTGTGTTTATAATCTTGAAATTTTTGTGACAGTTCACTGAAAAAAAAAATGTATACAACCGAAGCTACTGTTTTGATGTTTCGAATTCGTTACATGCCCGGAATCAGCCCTCTTACGGTCCTAGCATAGCTGTTATGTAGGGGTAGGCGCACTTTCAAACCTCGACCGACTTGGACCCCTGCCCTGGCTGGGTCTGTTTTGGGAGGAGGTCAGCTACAGCATATTTACACGGGGCTAACCTGCTACTTACTACTACTTTTGCCCCACGTGGCCAACTGGCTTAGCGTGTGTGGTGGAGTGGCCCATGTTTTTGATGGTATTCCTTCTTGAGCTGCTGTTTCGCTGAAAAGTCTCGAACCCTGAATGAAGGAACGTCCCCGAAGCAGGTTTTTGAGCGATCGTTTTTGGCTTATTTACCTCTTTCTCCAGTTGGGCGTATGGGTATCGCAAAGCATCTATAGGTTGGAAATTCTTTCACCTCCTGAATTCCCATTGAGCATTTTTGGAAGGTATGCCAAGTTGAGTGACCAACCATGTAAAATGGGTTTGTTCGATGTATGGTTTTGCACACTTTCTCCACATCACCTCATACATAGCTACATACAGGTCCATTTCGTGATTCCCAAGAACTGCGGAAATCGTGCGACACGGTTTGGTTTTCGTCGATTGGATTATTCTTGGTCCAAATGACAAGTCGCTGAAGCTGGCAAGCAGCCGCCGAAGATCGTGATAACGGTGCCTCGATCTCATGATTTGACTCAAATTTTCGGAAAATCAAAGCGAACACACAAAGAATGGAAAGGTAGAGAAAAATAAATTAATCACCTGTTGTGTACCATCTAGGGTAGGTAGGTATACACTTATCCATACTACGTATGATGACGTTTATCGCAGGTTAGTCCGTCTGGCTAATGAGCTTAGCTTAGCTGGAACTTGCGTGCCAGCTACCTCAAAGCCCTTGCCGGGTGAGATAGAGATGAAGTAGGTACCTGCCTAAAAATTTGGTTTGGTCAGAAATTAGCCCAGTTATTGGTCGATATAATTGAGTGAAATGAAAGGAAACAAAATAAATTGTACGTCATTAAACCGTTAGCACGATTTTACTTATGGAAAGCGCGTCGCGCTCGTCCGTTCGTTGTTCATGGGAAAGTGACACGAAGAGATGAATGATGAATTCCACTTATTAGGTACCTGCTGTTGTCTTGAATTGGCACTTATGGAATATGATAAATTTATCGATTGATTTAAAGTTATTCGCCAGTAGGTATTGAATTCTTTTCATATTTCACATTCACATTGGAAATATTAAACAAGTAACAAACATAAAGTACGGTGATTAATCTCTTCTTAAAATTAAATTTCATCTAAAGAAAAGTAAACAATAAAATCTGTCAAAAAATCGATAAAAATTTCTAGCACTTGGCAGCTACAGCGGCCAGCTGAACGAAAATAAAAAGCACTCATTTTGCGAGCCATCTCAAGAAAGTTGAAATAAATATTCAATTCCATTCCGCGCACATCCATTGTACGCGGCGAGGCATATGTCAGAGCATTTTTTTAACTGCTCGAGAGAAGACCGTTCGTAAATTAAGTAACAAACTTTGATGAATTTCGCTCCTAAGACTTTGGGGTTCAGCCACCCCCCTCATCCCTCTTGAAGGTTCATGAACACCTCACAAGGTTTTATATGTTGTATCAAAAAATTCAGGTCCAAATTAATCTATAGATTTTTCAAAATTTCCCATTTGTTGTGTACGGAAAAAGGTGAACATCAGTTTTTGAATATAGGTTTTTTATTACTTTTTTCCATTTATTTCATTTATCATTATTTATCAGACTTTAAATTCTATCGGTTAACAAAACTTCATTATCAATCTCCAGATTTCTTTTTCTGCAGTCACTTAAGAATGCGTAACCTTCTTTATGGTATAACGTTGAGATACGAGCTGACGTCAACAATCTAAGAAACAAATAATAAATAAATTGAAATTTGGCATTTATCTCATAATAGTGAGAAAATATATTCTTTTCAAAATCAAAGGAATTTTGTATAAATGTTTCTTAAAAATTATGATTTGTAAATATTCATTGCTTTGTCGAAAGTTTGTAGGTACGAAACGTTACTTTACCATTTTACCATTTGCTTAACCCATATGAAGCCTTCAGAACCAAAAGGGTAAAAGTGTAAAGATGGTCAATTTTGAGTTTGTAATAACATCATAACGGTTTTTCATGTTTCAAACTTTTTTTGGTAAAATTTTTAGATTTATAAAATTTTCCCTTCATACTTTTTCTATCGAACTAAGTTACAACGAAAACCTTGAAGTGCGTTTTCTCGAAAACAACTTTGATGCACTTATAGTTCTATGGCTCTAAGGGCCTCATATGTCACTTGTTTAGCGTTCTTTCTAATATGAATAAAATTGTTATCCCCAATGTTTGTTTTCCGACTTAAAATTTTAGAACTTATGAAAATTTGGGAATGTTTTTTTAGGCAAGTTGTGGAGGTATCTGAGGAAATGAAAACATAAAGGGTGTCCACGATGAAGTTGCCACACTATGAAATTGCTCTACTTTTTTAATTGTTAGGTAGAATTTAATGAATATTTGGGTGGATTTAGTTCAAAGTGCATTGTTTACATCTTGCAAGTTTTAAAGTTCTGTGATCAAAACTCGCGGAATTGGAGTCGAAAGAACAGCTCGTGCGTGATAAAATCTTGCGCTATCATCACGAGAACAAGGAACAATCGCATCGTTGCATCGCTAATTGGGAATCGCGAATTCCACTGTGTCGCGAGTGATTAAGCGGTTCGAGGAACGATTGACCACCGATCGGAAGCCCAGAAGAGAAGGAATAAGTATTCCGTACAACACCAAAAATCAAAACTGCGTAGTTGGGGCCTTCAACCGAAACCCGAACGCCTCCGTTCGGGATGTGGCTAAGAAGCTGCACCTAAGCCAAATTTTTGTCCAGAAGGCCAAAACTAAGGTTGAGCTTCGAACGTTCAAGGTACAAAAGGCCCCTAATCGCGACGAGAAGCAGAACAAGTTCGCCAAAACCCGTGCCAGGAAGTACCCAAGCAACCAAAAGTTCGGATAACATACCTCTATCAGGGGTGGAATTATGAATCCTATTCGATTCGAGTTACCCGTTTCGAGTTGAACTCGAATCGAATTAGAATCAGTGTTACGAATCTCGTTCGAGTTCTAAATTTTAACGTATTAGATTTCGAGTAAATCGGGTAGTATATCATCTCGAAACGTTCCATTCGAATCGAGATCGGCAATGCGATTGTTTCGAGTTCCATAATCCCGCCCCAGGTTTGATCAGCTCAATCGTGTGTTGTAATACAACTTCTATTCAGCTTTAAGTAGATAACCGAACTTTAAAGTTGACAAAAAGTTTGCATAAATTGCTAAACAACTACTAACCAGCTTCAAAAAGCACTTTTACCAGCAGTACAAAAAATCGAAAAAAAAACTATTCACTCCTTCTCATATTTATGCCTTCTCAAGTCCGCTTATTTAATTCTAATTACTCAAGCATATTTGATACTCACTCACATTTAAATAACATGGTCTTACAAAGCCTCGAATCCGAGCTCACCGCTTGAAATCCGACCTTCATACTTTCTGCTCTATATGAACATCATGAGTAGGCAACGAATTTACTTGATGTAACGATTTTCTTAAAAACAACTTTCCGGTTCTCAATCTCTACTTTATCCCAACTTTCAAGTTATTTAAAAGTTTTCCCGGAACTAAATGTGAACTTCATATTGTCGTTTCCCAAGCGACGATGTGTTTGTTTATACAAACCCGGGTTGAAGTTCGAAACAAGTTGAATGAAGCCTCTAAATCTACTTCAAAGTTCCTATATTGCGAATTTGCTTTTGAACGCTCGTTGGAACTTATTAAAAACTTTCAAGTTTACAGGAGAGTACAAAAAATGTTTTTTACAAACTATTGAGCTTGATAGCTACTTGATGTTGAAAAAATGATAAGTACGTAACAGGTAGATTGTTTTTCTTCATACCAACTTTAAAGTTCCCAAAATGTAGAAACAGAAACCAAAACAGTACTTTCAAGCATTTTTTTAGTATTGGCTGAACTTGATAAAGAATGAAGTTCCATGGACCTCGAAATAGCATTTTGAACAGCAATAAAGATCCACAGAACTTTTGTACAGCTCTATGTGAACTTATGAGTTCGATCCTTAAATGATATCCGATTTTTTGGTTGCTTGGGTAGTACCTCAACATGCTGACGAAAGTTGGATGCTGCATCATGGACGACAAAACATATGTGAAGGCCGACTTCAAACAAATCCCCGGCCACCTGTTTTTCACCGCTAAGGATAAGTTCAGCGTTCCGGAACATGTCCGTACTCAGAAGATGCCCAAATTTGCGAAGACATTTCTGGTTTGGCAAGCCATCTGCACGTGCGGGAGCGCACCTTTCGTGACCCAGGACAGGATGAACGGACAGGTGTACATGAAAGAGTGCCTCCAGAAGCGGCTGCTTCCTCTCCTGAAGGCCCACAACGTCCCAACAATCTTCTGGCCGGATTTGGCCTCATGCCACTACTCCAAGTACGTGCTGAACTGAAGTGGTATGCGGACAATAAGGTCAATTTCGTGCCGAAAATGTTCAACCCTCCCAACACTCCAGAGCTCAGTCCCATCGAGAAGTACTGGGCGATTATGAAGCAGCACCTTCTTAAACGACCTAAGTTAGTGAAGTTTAATAGTTAATTTTCAATCCCTGAAAATTTGATGGCAATCGGATGAAAACTCGAATTTTGCGAATCAATTTTGTGTGTGGCAATTTCATCGTGGACACCCTTTATGTTGTACCATTCAGTCGTGAAGGATTTTTCCAATAAAATGTGCATTACATACGTTGATGTTGAAAACGCAGGTTTCAGTGGTGGAATAGAGTTATCTTTATACATGTTTCGTCAGTCTAGTCATTACATAACTACACAATTCATTAGCGATTGCTGTTGTCGCACTCTCCACTTTCATATTCCCTAATCGGGAAAGTACTCATTTTTCAATGAGTACTTTGATACTCTTACCCAGATTATCTGCCAACACTGTTGTGTTACAACGAACCCAATTTACGTAGTCTCGCCTAACCATGTGATGATGTAAACATTTGTACCGAGTTTATCATCATCACATGTCATCAGCAATCAATGATCTATTGTTCTCGATTGCGAATTGGACATAGCAAGAGGAACTAAAACAAACAATGTTTTGGTTCTGCACGTGATTAAGTTTCAACAGTTGAGTTACAAATCCTGAATTATTTGATATTTTGGGAGGCCCCTGCCCTACTTTAAGATTTCATATTTTTTTTTTAGTATAGTTTGCTCGTTATCAAACTGTTCAAAGCAAAACTAATAATTTGTTTTATCCTCGGAGGGTCCCCTTGACCCGGTGGGCCCGGAGCAATCGCCGCCGCCCCACCCCCCCCCCCCTTAGTGTGGCGTTGTAACAATCTTATAATGTTTTCTACGCTCATTTCTCGATCGGAAAAGAGTACATGTACTCTTAAAAGAGTACGTATGGTATCCCTAATCAAGATCAATTAAAATATATTTTACAAAAAAAAAATCTTTGGAACATTTTGTTTGACTTCCATTTTATTTTGGCGTCAATCACGTTGAGATACTGTTCGGTCATTGAACATGTTGTTTGGTATTATACCATACCAAGATATGGCATTTTTTTTTGTAAAAATGAGAAGTCGTTCGTTCGTTTGCCAAGTTATAAAACAGCTGTTACCGGGTTTTCGGTTTCGGTGTTTCTATCCCTATTTTTTATGTTTATGTTGGATAGATTCCCACATTTTTGGTCTACAACATATTGCAATTTCAGTTGATTTTATTTTTGGAAAAAGGTTTTTTTAAAAAACCATTTTTGAATGTTCAATTTTGCATTCTAATTAACAAATCTTTCGGCTCAAGAAATATTTGAAATTAATTGGATTGAAATCCAACTCAATTTTCTCGACTATCAATACAGAAACATTCCTGTCATATTAAAAAGCAATATCAAATGATTTTTTTTCCAAATTGTAACAAAATTTACACCTTATATTAAATGTCCATATTGATATTGAATAAAATTAATGAAAAATTAAACAAATAGCCAGCACCAGTGTCAATTTAGCAAGGTTTTCGTGTGGGGACATAACTCTAACCAAAGTCTGCAGCAATGAGCACGAAGACTTTTGGCTCTTCGAATATTTTTTTCACGGTCGCCATGGGAGCAGGAAACGTCTCATTTTCTCTATCCTTAAATCACTTACACATTTCATGTTCTCATGAATGATAGCGTTATGAGAACACAGCGCAATTCCTATCGTGTTGAAAATTTCAAAGTAAGAGGACAACTCACTTTTTCAGAGGAACAGAAATTCATTTTTTTTTATTTCCCGAAATTCCTATAATGGATTCATTTTTTTCATATTTTTTGCTTTGAATCTTAATATTGTAATTGACTGTTTGAATAGTTTCAAAAAGATCAATGTGAATTTTTATTACCGGAATCAATTGTTACGGAATTCGTTTGCGATCCCTTGTCTGATGTCTTCTCGCCTCAGTCGATCGTCAAAGCAATTTCACCCTGAATAGAGAATCCGTTTTTTGTCCTGTTGTTTTGTCCAGCTAGCTGAAATTCGCCACAGATGTGACCACAACCGCTGGAAACTATATATAAATTGCAAATTGATGGATAAGCTTTTCCTTTCCACTTACTACCCCTTATCTTGAGGCAACACGTGTAATGTGGCGTTTCGGGTGGGTTTTGATGGAAAGCATCGATTTCGCACTGCATGGCACCTTCACATCTATTTTGATTGTTTTTTTTTCGTTCAGTTTGCTTGTTTTGAGCTAGTCCGGGGCAGCCGAGGTGGATCAATGATTAGCATAAAGCACCGTCCCTGTTTCTTCCCCCCCTTGAAACAGATTGCTGCTGCTGCTGCTATTCCCCTACCTTAGAAGAGAAGTCAAAGAAATGACGACGACGACGGGCAGCATCGTGATTGGAATCTCAAGGTGATTCCGCCCTAATCTCCCCCACTCTAGGACACATTCCTCAGCAACGCACCTGAGCTGTGACTATCATCTATTTGAACGTAGTAGATAGGTATCTAACGTTCGGCAGGTCGATTGGAATCTAGACCCACTACCAACTATTTAGCCAGAGACGGAGAGCGAGTGTTTGTTTTGAATTTGAATGAACGAGAATCGGGAACAGGTTTTCGACAGGTTGTTTCCATCGGCGCGGACGGGAAACCTTTGGGAATGATTCTAGTAGCCCCAAGAAAAATGGAAGTAGATGGGGGGTAAACTTGACTATTTGGGATGGCCTGGCCAGCCATAGTTAACCGAGTTGAAGAAAAATATGATCCAATCCCACGGTTCGTGATTTTTTGGCATCTTCCAAAAAATGAGATGGTTCCAAAAACTGTGCCCCGGTGCTCGCTGGTCGTAATCACAAAAACAAAACAAAATGAACCAAGGGGATGGGTGGGAAAAACTTTTGCCCGCTTTCAACAACTAAGCAGACAAAAACAAGCCCCTCTAATCTGAAGACCGCTTGGAAATTATGTAACCTGGATGGAGGAGGCTGCTGATGGCTGATGCTGGCAACTAAATGCGTTTCAACAACAACAACATCGCATCGGTGCTATTGGAAGTTATGTAAAAAAGAATTCTCTCCTACCTACCTAACCTGCTTTTTCGATTTGCTGGTCCACCTACCTACCTACCTACCTAGTTAGTAATCAAACTATTTTTACGCACCATTCCCATTGAACTGGAGTTGAATTGAACGTAAAATTAGATAGGCCTTGTTCGATTCACTTTCAACCGGTTTTCCCGGACTAAGTTAGTCGATCAAAATAAAAGAATAACAACTAAGGTTCCACAGCTTCAAAAAATGAATTTAGAGATACGCTTTTCAAAATTCCCGAAAAACTGACTTCACTCTAAACCGCCTAGGATTTGTAGTTCAAAAGCATCGAACTAAGTTATAACTGATGTACGAATTTAAAACTTTACCGGAAAAGTTTTTCAATGACTGCTCGCCAACTGCATCGTTGATATAAGTCGCGAATGACATAAAGATGTTAAAACGACTATAATCTTAACAAAAAAAAATCCGTGGTAGTTGGACCCAAGAGAGCATTACCCTTGCGAAAGAGGCTATCGCTTGTGGGGCTTCTGCCTCCAAAACTTGTGGAATCCCCAGGACCACATTACAGGATCATATGTCGAGGAAGGTGGCCAGCTCGGAACTAAAGGGTGATACGATCAAAATTTGGTCAATATCAACTTGACGTATTTCTTTCAATTTTGCATTTAAAAAACTTGAATACCACTCATTTTGAAGGTGTGGTTCGAAGTAGGCCTTGGTTTAGTTAGCAGTGAAAAATTTTTCTCCTGTCAAAATTCCTGATTTTTTTTTAGTGTTTTGTGATAAAATATGAAAAATTAAATGATCAGGTTCGTGTTTACGTTGGTGTCGGTCGAAGTGAAATTTAAAGCGAATCAAGTTCGAAGAGCTAAATCTGGCCTCTTGTCGGCATTACCGGTGAAATTTGAAGGTGAAAACCAAAAGTGCAGGACCTGGGAATACGAAACGAGCCGAGCGAAAGAAGAAAGTTTCGAAGGAAGATGGTTGTGATTTGCCCTCAAATCAGGAGCGACGAGACGAAAGAATCGGCGGGCTATGGAGTGGTCAAGCCATGCATTGTCAACAAGTTCCTGATGTATCCTTTGAAAATTTGCTCATTTTTCGACCATGTATTTCTTCACGAACAGTGTAACCTGCACGAAGGAAATTTTTGTTTAGTTTCTTTAAGTCAAAACTAAAGTGGTAAGTATACCTTGTCCAAATCTCTTTTAGAGATTGTTTTGGCTAGAAAAAAATCAGGAAAAATGATTGATGATAAATATTTTTATTTGGCTCCCACTGATAATGGGCTTCATTTATTATTTATCGATTCACAAGTGTTTGTAATGTAAGGGACTTGGATTTGAAAATTTGATTTTTGAATTGAATCTTATTCAAAAATGGTAACCTGAAAAATGGTATATATTCTATCAATTTTCTTTTCTATTATTATTTCTTCGCATTTATAAATAACTCGGAAATGATGTCAGGAAAAGTTTGAGGAGTTCCAAAGTTGTAATTATCTTTAACATCGTCTCAGCGAAAATAGAAGTTCAAACCACGGCAACTAAAAGTCACTCTTGTATTGGTGTAGCACCTAAGTAGTTGGGGCACACATAATAAAATAAGCCTTTATATTCACGGGATTGGTCATAATTATTTTTCTTTATATTTGTAGCGAGATTTAAGTAATTGAAGGCAATCGATCTGTAAGTCGATCTTTTCCGAACATTTGAATAAGTAAAAATAATAAGAAGATTAATTAAAATTGTTTCTCGATATTGAATATAGTAAATACATAAAGCACTTAGTAGCGGAGTGCTACCATTGAATGTATTAAAGTCTTTAGTATAGGGGAGGCTTCTGTTCGAGAAATTAACTTACACAAATCTTTTTTAGACAAAAAACAGCATGCCAACAGGACGTTTGACCTAATTGTTTCATCGAAATAATAAATTAGTTTTATGTTTTGATACAAAATTAAATAATCGTGGAGATTTTATCCAAGCAAAACACACAATTAATTATTTCCATGTTTTCGTCCTCATTTAAGAACAGATTAGGTCGTAGCGTAGATAGGTAGACTCAGAGTAACTATACGGAAAAGTATTGTGATAAAAGAAATAGAATAAAAAAAAAAGAAAAAAGAAAGATACGAAGGCGAAATAGCTGATCTACAGAAATCCAAATGTAATATTCTATTTTCTAATTATTATTGCGGTGAGTATAATGTTGGTAAGTATCGTAATTTCGTAATTCCTTAACTGCATTTAATGTATCAATATTCCATATATACTTTCCCGAATGACATAAATTCATATTTAGATCTTTACATATTCAAAATATTATATAAAGCGTTTGGTAGGGATCTCCAAGCTTCATTCCGCAACTGTATCCTGTATCTTTCACGGTTTTCATCACATGGTTGCCCTGGCCGTAGTAGTATCTGCAATGCATGTTCTATGTATCAGATACTATGTTGAAAAGAAAAATGAGGAACGCAAGTTTTTCATTTTCCAGGATGCCTACATGTTTTGGCCATGTTGATGTAAGAAGAAGAAAAAGAAGAAGAATACCCCTCATTTTGAAGGTGTGTGTGTGGAATGTTGCTCCTATTTTGATTTTGGAATCCACTCTTCAGTTGTCAAGCTATTCGCACGCAAAGCTGGCAAAATCGCTAAAAGTTGCCAAATCAACCTTTACAAATGTAATTAAAGTGTTTGGGGAACGTTTGTCGACAGCCAGGAAGTCTGGATCGGGGGAAAATCGAAAACCGGAAGCCGCTGAGACGACAAAGAGAGTTGCCGGTAGTTTCAAGCGAAACCCTAACCTCTCTCTCCGAGATGCCGCAAATAAGGGGCTGTCCATTAATGATGTCACGCAAAATTTGTAAAAAATTAACCCCCCCTCCCCCCTCCGTCACATATTGTCACAAATTCCGTAACCCCCCTTTTGTATTACGTCACGTTTTCCTAACCCCCCCCCCCCCCCTGGAGTAAAATTTTCAACTCATAGAAATTTGATTAAAAATGTTGCTTTTTTTAAATTCATCAGTTTTATTCAAAGAATTGAAAAAAGGGTTAACAACTTTTAACAAGCCTTCAATCATTGCTTAAAACACATTTCAATCATGAGTCCAAGGATTATGTTGATGACTTTCCATATCAATGACCAAATCTCTATCCAACCATCCAATCTAGTTCCTCTTCTTCAATCCATTCGCAATCCAAATCTTCTCCACAGGTTAGAATAGCCAAGCAATCCTGTTCACGTTTTGCCACAATTTAAGTGGGAAGGACTTTCCTGAGTGTTGCAGTGAAAGTGTTCTTGTGAACTTTCTTATGCTAATAAAATTTACCAAAAGTGATTACGTGAGTATTATTATTCATTAAATGAATGGTGCAAGTATAGTTTTATTGAATTTAGGATAAAATTATTTGTTATTGTTTTGCTGCGTTTTTTTTTTTGTAATGATAAGTGATGTCACGCTCAAGCTGACCCCCCCTCCCCCCATGTCACAAATTGTCACAAAAATCAAAACCCCCCCCCCCCTCCCCCCCCTAACGCGTGACATCATTTATGGACGGCCCCTAAGCTGGGTGTATCGTCCACAACCGTGCATCGAGCCAAAAAACGAGCCGGACTATCGACTTACAAGAAGGTAGTGACCAACGATGCCACATTTTGATCGGTATTAAGGCTATGATCATTTAGTATCCGGGCAGTTACAAACGATTGTATTTTAAAAACTATTCATTTGATCGAAAAACTTTCTATGGAGGAAATGAAGGTGTTAATATGACATTTAATATAAAAATTAAAAAAAAATATTTATCAATGCTTACAAGAAATAATCTTACCTTTTAATAAAATCTCTTTTTTATCTTTGCACACTTGTGTCAGTCATGTATTGATCTATTATTTTTACCACAGAAGTAAAACCTTTGCAAAATCATGATATTTTACACAAACTCACCTGGAAAAAGTAATTGGAATCTGGTTGGAACCTTTTCATGAGTAGGCATCTCGAAAAATTTGAAATCCCGTTTAAACATAAATTTCTTCGTCCATCAGTTCAAATCTGTCACATTGCGTAAAACCGGTTGCATATATTGCAATCTAAGGAACTGTTCACTATTAGTTATTTACTTGGTGTCTACTAGTCAGACAACACTTTTTGACTGACGGAAATGGATTAATTGCATTATTTAAGGGGTCTGCATCCAGTTATCCCCAATAACCATAAAATTTTTACCATATTTAAGATCAAGGGTCTCATTCCGATGCTTGATTTGAACTTCGTGTGGATTCTAAAGTGGCTCCTTATACATCTTAACCATTCGGTTCAAAAAAGAATCAGAAAAAAATTTACAGTTTATGAGTTTTCAAGTCGACAATGAAGAATTTTCGAGGCACAAAATGCGCAAAAGGCGCAAATTTTTGCGAAATTATTTTTACCATGTCTTTTTGCATCGGAAATATCTCAGACACACATTAACTTAAAAATCTGTCAAAAATAGGCAAGATAGTCCTTTTCACAACCAACACAACGCTGCTAAAGTTTTGCATATCCGAGCTCTAATAACGTAGCTATCACCGAAAAAAAGTTCCCGGATACTAAATGATCATATCCTTATCAGTGTATCTTATTCTCACCCATAAAAGTCTCAATATAACAGAAAGAGATACACTGATGATACCGATCAAAATGTGGCATCGTTGGTAGTGACACTGAATCGCAATGATAAACAAAATACGACGGCCAAAGCGCGATCCCGGAGGCTGTACACGACGATGCTGACGAAGTTAGACTGCATGGTAATGGACGACGAAACCTACGTCAAAGCCGACTACAAGCAGCTTCCGGGACAGGAGTTTTATACGGCAAAAGTAAGGGGAAAGGTAGCAGATATTTTCAAGCACATGAAACTGTCAAAGTTCGCGAAGAAATATCTGGTTTGGCAAGCCAAATTTACGTGAAAGAGTGTTTGAATAAACGTCTGCTGCCTTTCCTGAAGAAATACGGTTGTTCCGTACTGTCTTGCCATTACGGTAAAAAGGCCATGGAGTGGTACGCCGCCAACAACGTGCAGGTGTTTCCCAAGGACAAGAACCCTCCCAACACCCCAGAGCTCCGCTCAATTGAGAAATACTGGGCTATTGTCAAGCGGAACCTAAAGAAGACCAAAAAAACTGCTAAGGACGAGCAGCAGTTGAAGGGAAACTGGCTTTCGAAGAAGGTGGCTGTACAAAATCTGATGACAGGGGTTAAGCGTAAGGCCCGGCAATTCGGATTTAGAAAAGCGGAAATCTAACTGAATATTTTTCCTGAGTTTTATACTAATTAAACTTGAAAAAGAAATTTAATTTGGTTTTTTAAATAAACGATTTCACCGATTTACACGCGTTTTCCCTTGACCAAATTTTGACCGTATAGCCCTTTAGTGAGTAGAGATGTCACATGAAGGGAAATAAATCAAGTCAGAAAATTGGCCATTCCATTCCATGTATTCATGTCTTAAGACAATATAAATTCCATGTATTCAAGATATGGGAAATTTATAATCTTCCTGTTCAATGAACATACACTGAAAATCAAAAATACCCAAACTTGAGAACTGCCACCCGCCAAACCTGAGTTCGATATTGACAACTCAAGTTTGTGAAAAAATCACAGCTTGAAAATAAGCCAAACTTGTCCTTCAAGCGGAGAACTGTTTTTTTGGGGGGTTTTTGTTGTAAGCGCATCTTATTCTGTTACCTCCATCGTGGCAGATTTAGGTTTGGGGGGGTAAGTTCAAAGCGAAGAACTGTTTTTTTTGGGGGATAACTTTTATTCCCGCTTCATTCGCAGAAAGTTTCGCATATACGATGATGTAGGTGCCGCTCTCAACAACTCTTCGGTGGTCGAGCGGTTAGCATCCTGAGATGATAATCGCAGAGCCATTGCAGGTATGGGTGTGATTCCCGTACCTGCAGTTATTTTTTTTTATTTTGATTTCCATTTTATTGCGGTATCAGATTTTGGGGGATGAGTTCTCCTTTAAAAGCTTAACTTTGGTTTATGCCACCAATAGCCAAACCTGTAGGGAGGGAGTTTCATTCGGGTTGGCGGGGAAAGTTCTCAAGTTTGGGTATTTTTGAGGTTCAGTGTACATCTAAAAATATTCTAAAAAAAATGTTGTTTAAAACCTGGGCATGTAACATCCCTTTCCATCTACCTGAACCAACTCCCTCTCACTCAACTGTCCACGAGGAATGTGGATGCCATCCTAAAACATTTAACATCACTTGAGCTTATCACTGAATTTAAGTGTAATGTTATGTGCCGGGTGATAGGTATATATAATGTCTAGTTTCTCGATTTCATATTTTGGAACTTGTTTCGGTAAAATCTCCAGAACCGGTTAACTGATAAATGCTATACTTATCTGCATTATACAGAATAATAATATCTTTTATTGAGCGGTTATTGGATGTAAATCGGTTTACTTTATGTTGAAAAAATTTCAGGTGCCGGTCTTACCCCAACGGGGTGTCGGTTTTACCCCCACTAGTTTATGAATACTGTTTTGTCACTGTTTTTATAAATTACCCAAGTAACCAAAAGTTCCATAAAACAGTCTCTTCAAAGCTTACTCAGCCCTTCTCGAAGGCTGTATAGTATTCTATTCAGCTGAAAATTTAAGTTCTTATCCACACTTTCAATTTCTATAATCAAAGCTGAGTAGAAGGCTATTCAGCCTTTGCATGAAACTTTCAGTAAAGAGAAAAAAGGAAAAAAAAAACAAAGCGTACACTTTTTACGTACTTTGAAATCTATCAACTCTCAAATCTGTTGTAGGCTAATTTTAACTGTTTTCTAATTTCATTTCATACTTACTTAAAATTATTGGCATGTTTGAAGATTTGAACCTGGACCTACGTAGTGAGAACTGAACACGCTACCGCTGTACCATGGCCAATGCTTAAATTGATGTTATTAAAAACATCAATTTAAAGTTTTCACTTTTTCTAAGCAGGCTAAATTTCAAATGTAAACATTTGTTTTCAACAAACTATGCATAACATATTTTCAAACAAGACCTGCACGATTCGAAATCAAACTAAGTTTATTTAAGTTTTATTTTACTTTTAATGATTTGTGTGCCTTACTTTTTCTTTGAAAGAAGGAATAGTCCTTGCGGTTAGTCGGCAAGGTATTTTTTATTTAATCCGACGATAAAGTGCTGCGGAATCAGTTTCGAAAAAAATTAATGGAATGCCAAATGGAGCTCGTGAAGAAGTACGGTATATCAAATTTGTATTTTGTTTTGTTTTTTTTTTGTACCACTAACGATTATTTTGCAAATTTTAGATTCTTGATTGGAGACTAAAATCGCTGTTTTTCAAAATAGATCTGAAAAAAAAACGGAAAAGATGCATATATTTGATTATTCTCAGCAGTAACAAATCAAGTAAACGGTTGGTATTAATATTATGTGTGCTTCCGGTCGCATTAAACCCTCCGTGTCACCCAGTGACGACCTTGCTGTAGGTGCGGAGGTGTTGTTCTGTTTCTACTGTGACAATTTTTCTTCTAAAGAAACAATCAAGGAGATTCGGTGTGTGGAATATAAACAAAGAAAATTTTCAAAACAAAATGTAAATAAAAATATCAAACTATTCTGTTCGTTTGGTGAAAAAAAAACTATACTTTCAATGATTATGATGTATGACCCTGTGATAGATTAATGATGTTGCTAGAGTTTACGTCGTGATTCTTTTCCCTAAGCCAAATTTTGTTCAAGTTATGGGCTTCTTTATTTTCCGAATAATCCATATAACATTCGCTGTTAAAAAATTGAGAACAACTCCGAAAAGTTTTCAGGAGAGTGTTAAAAACCATCGAAAACTTATCGACAAAATTCAATACACATGGAGTTCCATAGAAGTTCAGAATAGAACCAATAAGTTCGTTGGGAGTTCAGAATGGAACCAAAAAGTTTGTTAGGAATCCAGAATGGAACCAAAAAGTTCGTAAGGAGTTCATTAGAAAGTACGAGGGATGAAATTGATATTCAAACTACACAAGTCACTTAGAACGCACAAACATGAACTATGATACTTCTAGGGACTATTCATGTTCGTCCAGAAGTACAAATTGAGCACTTACGAGAATCGGTTATCATTTCTCTCGAGTACCTATTACTCAGCCAAATGTGAACTTTTATTGTACACGATTAAGTCACTATGTGACTTTTGGTTACTTGGGTATTCTTCTTCTTCTTCTTTTTCTAACACCCAATACTTATATGCCAATACTTTTATGCATCCTGGAAAATGATAAACTTGCGTTCCTCATTTTTCTTTTCAACATAGTATCTAATACATAGAACATGCATTGCAGATACTACTACGGCCAGGCCAACCATGAGATGTAAAACGCAAAAGATAGGTACAGGAACAAGGGAGGAATGAAGCGTGGAGTTCCCTACCAAACGCTTCATATGGTTATGTTGGATTTGATAATGTTCAGTTTGTAAAGTTGAAATCATTATGAAAAACAAAAAAAATAAATAGATTTATCTCACCCGAAACTTCCAGATTTGACGTCAATACCACAGGTAAGCCAACCTTATTGCAGCCAACAGGATTTGTATGATGTTTTTTTTCTTGCAGACATTTTGTTTATCACAATCGATATCACTGATAAAGCTTTCAGTCTGTCTCAGTTCTTCCTTTTCTATAATTTTCACTGAACCTTTTGTTCCTTCAAACTGTGATTTTGATTTTTTCCTTCTAAATTTCATGAAGATTCACGATGTTGAAAATTTTTGAAGAGCGGCTGTCAAACACGTCTTCAAGCAAACGATGCTTGCTTAGATCTCCCTTTTGTCTCTGTTTTTATAAATTAATACTAGGGGAGATGAGGGCATAACGAGCACCCAGGGCATCCTTTTTTCTACATAAGATTCTGGGATGAAAATTTGATCAAAATTTTATGAAATTAGCATAGATTTTTTTTTTTTGCGATTTCGGCAGCCTAAAACAAAACAGCGTTTTTTTCATCAAAAAATCTCAACAGATTTAAAATCGTTTTGAGGCTTCCAAAAAAAATATCCGGACAAGTCCGGGTAAAGCCGTTCTTATGTTATCTGAATTTGAAAAATTAGTTGGAAAACCAACCTTTTAAAAACTTGTACCAGATGAGAGGATTTCCGTTCTCATTTCATCTTGTCAAAATCGATATACATTTTCGCCAAACCCCGAAAACTGACCAGCCTAAATTAAAGGGGCTTTTTATTTTATCCTATTTTTCGTAGGCCTAATTCGATTCACCTTTCTCTGTTTTGTTTTTGTGTGCGGGGCCCATGAGAAAGCATAGGCAGAAAACACAGTTTGGACCCCCAGCCACAGTCAGTGGCGATTCGTAGAAGGTAGGGTAACTAAGTATAGCAGTGTGTCCACTCCATACACAACATCTCGGTGCGGAAAAGCACTTTGGCAAAAACCAGTCAATCGGGAAATTAATCTTCCCCTGTGCGGGTGAATTTCGCGTATGGCTCGACTCAATGGCCATTGCAAGCTGCGGGTGGTTTCCGATTCACATTCGTTAGTTATTTAGGGTTAGTTAGTGCGGAATTCACGATGCGAACGACGATGATGGTTATTTAAAAATTGTGATCCGAAAAATTGGAGAAAACAAACGCAACAATTCGTACTAGAATGATGCATCTGTATAAATTCCGAATAAATCGGAAGAAAATCAATCACACAAAAAGGGTGCTTAATCGGTATAGCGCACGGCACCCTTCCAAATAAACGAATTTCAAATCAAATCAAATCAATCACACAAATACGCTCTAGGTCAGATTGTTTAATTAAATAAATCCAAATCAAAAGAAATAATTTTAAAGAAAATTTGAATTTTGAACCAATCTGTAAAACTTCTCTTTTTTCTTCAGACTTCCAAAAATTGTTTTTTTTTCCTATCGCCTTCCAATATTTGAGCTCTTCGAGATAACGACTGGCTGAGGGCTTAAAATTGAAAATAAACATTCACATTGTTGGCTTCCATCTAATCTACTGGACCATTCGAATGACGTTCGATCAGCTCGTGCATTCTCTTTCCGGTGGATGAGCTTGGATCTCGGGATGGGCTCTTCGAGTCTTCGAGTGACTGACGACTAGACGCGTGCACGCAACGGATTAAGGCGTGCGCGAGCCGCACGAATTTAGCCTATAGAGGCCTGCGTTGTGATCATCGCTTGCGTTCACATCTCGAATCGAATCGAAGGTTTTATCTAACTTAATCATGCCTAATAATTCAACGACCAGCTAGATAGCTGGAGCATTGGACGGACGTTTGTTATGATGGGCGTGACGGTGAACATTTGTTTTTCAAAGTTGCATAAGGTCGATGTTTGATTTTTAGATTTAGATTTGCTGTCTTATGTTTGACACATGTTACAAATGAATATGTTATACAAAGGGATCAAAAGTTGCTGGGGGGGATCAAATAGATTTGTATGTCCAAAAAAAATAAAACTTTTAAAATTTGATAGAGTGAAACCATTGATAAAGATTATGCTTCCTGTAGTTTCAGTTAAGAAAGTGTCAACATTCATAATAAAGAATTATGTTGATAAATGGTCCTTTCTTGGGCTAAAGTTCCCTGTTTTTCGCACTTAAATAGAAACTTACATCGTTCATTGGTTTCAATGTTACAAATCGAATGTTTAAGATCTTAAAGATAAAACAAATCATTCTAATTTTCAGTAGTACCGTCAAACGGAACATCATGCAAAAGCAAGGTTTGATGCAACATTTGTATACCGCAACACTCATTCATTTTTTATTTCAGTATACTGTAATAAAGTTATCATTGAATGATAACAAATTGATGTTGACATAGTTTCTAACATTGTGAAAGGTTTTTTCAAAGTTTTTTGTAGTCATAAAAAATTTGAAAAAATCGATCAATAGATGTACAATTTTAAACATTTTTCGATGCCGTAATTAACTTTACTTAGTATGACGGATTGGCTTAATGATATTACCTACAAACTTAATATTGCTTTTATTATCCTATACCAGCACTGTTGGTGTATAAATATTTTTCGGACACGCACCATTTTTTTTTAAAATAAATAACTTTATAATTTAGTTATCTGTCCTGGGGCAAAATGCAACAAAATGCAGATCAGAGCTAAATCTCATAAATCGCGTTTCCATATGCTGCGATATGATTGCTTTGAGGTATGCGTTTATAACCATTAAAATTTTTAGAGGCGAACCAGCATGTGGCTGAAAACCTCTCAAGTAAAGAAAAAAAAACTTTAATATTTCATCTATACTAAGATTTATTTTAATGATTTAAGCTAATAGTATATTTTGTAGTACTTTTTACCCCTAAAATCTACGCAGAAGATTAACACTTTTTTCTGAAAAACATTTTTGACAGAAAAAAAAAATATTCGAACATAACCAAAAGTTACTGCAATTGGTGCTTTATGCGTTATGACATCACAAATGTATCATAAACTGTAAAATTTCAAACGTTTTTATTTGATTTTTCATTAATACCAGAGTTTGTTGCAACTTAACACTTTTTCTAAGTAGGATGAAAATCGCATGTTTTTGTAAATTTTAAAATAACTGGTAAAACCAATAATTTTTCTGACTAGTTCAGTTTAGTGTCCCATCAACATTGAAACTTTTGATGTAAAAGAGGTATGATTATCTGTAAGCATTAAGATTTTAGAAGCCATTGAAGTTGAAAAGTGTTGCATGTTGCCCCAGTTAACGTTAACTTTCAGGATTCTTACATTTTCCAGTAATCCCTTTTATATTTTTGAATATCCCTTTAAGATAATAAATTTCTACTCTTTTTTATAATTATAGAGTTTTGCCTTACCCTTTTTGTACTCTATAGGTACTGCCAATCACCCAATATTGCCAATTACCTGCCCAATAATTCAATGAAAATCAGATAACTCTTGGCATAGTGGTGACATCCCCCGATACATAATACACTTTCTGTGGGTTGGTGGTTTTAGCATTTTTAACATGCTAGCCATAATATCCTCGAAACATCAAGTTTTATTAAGAACCTGTGTGTTTTGGTTCGTTTTAATTTAATGCAATCAAGTTACATTTAATGATTGCAAAAAAAATGATGACATAATCGTGGCCACATCACTTACCAAAGTGATTTCCATGCCACATCACCCTTACCCCTAAATAATCAGCGTGAGATTTGTGGAGGGATGGCGTACAGCTGGTCTCCACAAAACAAATCATCACATGTGCTGCACTTCCCTTCCACTATCGACTACACGTACTTGGCCGGCGTCGTTATTGGTTCATTTGAAAGAAGGAGATCTTCAAAATTGTACAGTGAGATTGCATTGGATGATCCCAGCAATCTTTCATTTGATTTATTGTTCAATGTTGATTATCTCGAACCAATCACCGAGTGCAACCATTAAGCCATTGCAATTGGCCAGGAGGGGCCGTAGGTGGACCGTAGTTGTTAGCAAGCTCAAGCTCAAGATCAAGCAAAATGATGATGACATAATTTCTCGCATCCTAAGCTAATTTTTTTCATTTTAGATTCTTATATAAAATTAAAAAAATTAAAAAATCGAGCAATGAATGTACAAATCTTAACATTTTTCGATGCCTTAAAAAACTTTACCCAGTATGACGGATTGTTTTAATGATAGGGGAGATGAGGGCATAACGAGCACCCAGGGCATAATGAGCACTACTCTTTTCTACGAAAGTACGTATTTTCTTAAATAAATTTTCATGAGGATTTGTTTCGTACTTCCTATAGTATTAATTTTTCACAAAAAAAGGAATCTCCTTATCATCTTTACAGATATATTTAAAAAAAAACTAGCTTGGTTCTCAAGTTAGGAAAATATTATAATTTTTGAGCACCACGAAATAAGCTCTTATGATCTTAAAATAACCTTGATCTATAATGTACGCACTGTAACATG
Organism: Uranotaenia lowii; assembly: GCF_029784155.1. Taxonomy (NCBI): domain Eukaryota; kingdom Metazoa; phylum Arthropoda; class Insecta; order Diptera; family Culicidae; genus Uranotaenia; species Uranotaenia lowii. The sequence continues at coordinate 299,245,562 of NC_073693.1, read as the reverse complement.
ATGTACACATTGTTTCTCAATTTTTACCATCATAAAATTTTTGATTTTTCACATTTATCAATTTTAAAACATGTTTTAACTTAAATTTGTTGACTAGGGGCATATAGAGCACCATATTATCGAGGCATAATGAGCATTTTCTGCCGTAGAATCTAGCAGCGAATTAAAATTGATTTATAGCGCCACACCTTGACTAGTTTTCATTCGACGATTTAGCCTATTGGTAAGGTGTCGGAGAGGTAATCAAAAGACTAGCGTTAGATTTCTGTTCGAGGTGATTTTTTTCCATTTACAATTCATGATCGATTTTTTTATTGTTACATTATACGGCTAGTAGCATCATCCTCCGAACAAAGCACATAATGTATGAGTGTGCGTGAATTGTTTGTATTCTTCAAACAGACCTAGATTATTTTGTTATTGCTTTGTTTGATGAATCTACGACTCACCTGACTTCATCGAATTGAATTCGCTGCTAGATTCCCCGGCAAAAACGCATATCTTGCTCTGATTAATGGTGCTCATACTGCCTCAGGGGGGGTTCTCATTATGCCTCCACAGTGGCTGGTTTTCAGCTTTTGGCAAAAAATTTTAAAAGGCATTTTTTAACGTGTTCATCTAGTTTTTCACGTTTCAGCCCGTTAGGGAATAGGCTTTTCAAGTGTCTGAACACGAAATAATAATGTAACCTCCATATTATAGCTATTTTCTATGGTTAAATAACCGTTTTCCTTAAGGTGGCCATTATGCCCCCATCTCCCCTATCACTTACAAACTTTACATTGGTTTTATTATACTGTAAAAATATATTTTGTTTAAATATCATAATTCAGTTGGGGTAAGATGCAACAAAATGCAAATCAAAGAGACACTTTGTAAATCTCGTCTCGATATGCTGGATTATAGTTGTTTTGCATCACGTGTTTGTCAACTTTCATTCATCCGAACATTTATTTTTATGATTTCAGTCAGTGGATTTTTTGTAGTATTTTTACCCCTAAATCTATGCAGCATCCTTATGTTTTTCAAAATAGCTCTATCCACAAAAAATTAAAAAAATGTTTTAGCAGAACCGAATATTGTTTTTATGTGTAGTGGCCTTCATGACATCACAAATTTATCAAAAACTGTAATTTTTTATTAGATTTTTCAATAAAAGCTAAGTTTGTAGCAAGTTACCCCTTTTCCGAGAAGGGAAATTGAAACTTCAACGATTATTTTGATTTTCATGTTTATTTGATTCTTCAACACTTTTGACACAATGCGCCAGTCATTTTATACACATTTGTTTTGCTTAGCTTTGCTTTGCACAAAAGCCAAAAGAATGGTTCTTCGGACTAGAACCTTATTCTCAATATACAAAACTGATGCTCTCTCTTTGAACATCAATAACGGCGCCGGGCACGTCCTTATAGTGAATAAATAGTGAAGAAAAATAGAGAATATGGTGAAAGAAAAAAATTGCTCTTTAGGACCGAGGTTACCTTTGCATCGTAGCAAAATAATTTTGGTTTGAGTTGGGACTAAAGGGATTAATGATTAATTGGGAGACACTTTCGATAAGTGTTACGAAGAAATATGAAATTATTTTTCTAAATCTTATAAGTTTTTATTGAGAGCTTTCAATTGATAAAAAGGCATGTTTTTATATTAAGTTTAATGAAAACAAAAAAATTAACTACTATCACAAAATGCTTGTTTTCCATAAATACATTGTTAAAAAAATTCTTAACATAAATTCATAAATTTGTTAAAAGTCATATGTTATGAATTGAATGTTTCCTCGAATTTTAGCAACTAAGTAAAATAAAAATTCTCTAGCTGTCAAAATATTTGACCACTACGTCTTTTGGAAGTATTTATTTTTTCAACTTTTGCTGATAATTGCCAAAACCAACTTGATGAAAAAAAAAGGCTTTTTATAATGCGCTCCAAGGTTTTGTCCACTATTCAAATTAGATAAAATGGTTACGAACTTGAGGAATAACAGAAATCTTGATAGAGATATGCTTTAATAATCTAAAGTGATCAATTACCTACCATTCCAAAAATTCATTAAAGGTCCATTGCTTCACCTGTAAAAAAACTCAAAATGCGAATTAATTTCAAGAATCAATTTTTTATTTTCTCGAATCAATTTCGAAATTATTCAAGATTTCCATTTTATTAGTCAACAATCAACAACATCCTCGATCAAAAGAATGACCATAATCACTGCGGATCTAGGATTCTGTGAAGGAAGGATTTTCTTCTTTGAGTCAGATCTAGCTACAGCCATGTGTTCCTAGAATCTGAAACTATAGCTCATCGGTAATGTCTGATTTCTTCTTCAAACAATATGGCATTTTTTCAATTTTCAGAAACAAAAACTCGCACTTAAAAAAAAGTGGAAATTTTTCGGAGCATCAGTCAAATACGTCTCTTTAGTTTTGCAGACTACTTAGACTACTTAGATCCATGATACAATGTGCCAGCAATTTTTTTTACAATTAATTTGTTTACTAGCAAGCAACAGTGGCTGTCTTAGCTTCAATATTATTATCAACAGGAATTTTGCTTCCATCCGCATAAAAAGTGTAATTACATGGTTAAGAAATGACTCAAAACAAAGTTTGAAATGCAAAATTTGAATGGAGGTTGATATGTTAAATTTAACCACAAGTGAAGGAATCAATTGATTCAGATAATGTTGAAGGAGCTTTTAAAATCGTTTATTTTGCTAATTGTTTTCAAAGGAACTTAAAAAAATTAAGTGTTTTTGTTTGAGTTATCAGCAAGGCCCAGCAGCAGAAGAGAAGTAGGCGTGTGTCAAGAAAGACGTGTTTTGTTTTCATCTGCCGTAAAATTTTGAAATTTTAGTGGAAAATATCAATAGTCGGAAAATCGTTTCCATTTGCATCACATCAAGTTTTACTACGATTTGCGGCTTCAGAAGATCGAAAAGGATGGCAAACGGAATGAAGGTGGAGGATCTGCAAGAACAGCTGCTGGCCGTTTGGCAGAAGGTTCATGGGAAATTGAAAACCAAGGAGGTCTGAGTTTCAAATTTTCCAGGATGCAAAGCTAAGTACTCAGTTCTTCTCTTATTTATTTTTTAAGGCCATTTTTCTTAGTTAAATTATCAGATCTTGAAAAAGATTCAAACATGTGTCTCTTATTTTTTTTTGAAAATTTTCTTTATAATGAAAGATTTGATCTTAAAATAAGTTGGGACTGCGATTTTGAATGTATGATTTTTTTTAAATAACGCACTTTTATCACTTTTTTGTAAAAATACAATTTACAAACAAGTGTACTATAGATAAAGGTTTTCTATCAACAACGAACTCGAAACATGCGCGATGTTATGAAGTGCCTTTTTACTTTTTCGATTTTTTTTTCACTTTCATTATCCTTTATGTTCGGAGTTAAGATTTTCCGACTACATGATTTAGTAAATTATTAACTCATTGACACAACGACTTTTTGACTTTCTAGTTTTTTGGCCTTTTGCCTTACTGATTTCTGATTATTTTTGACTTTTTAACTTTCTGACTTGCATTTTTTTTACTGAAAATTTTGCCATTTCTAAAAATTGTTGAAGTTGTTCTCAAAAATTATGAATCTTTCAAGTTCCGGTAGAGTTTGTCATTACAACGTGAAATAAAGTCGGATTTCCTGTGAATGGCCGAGGTGATTTTGTACCCAGGTTTCCGAAGAAACCAAAAAGGGTATACAGAGTTAAAATGATATACATTTACATATCTGGCAAGAATATTCCAGTTTGATGTGACCAAATTTGTAATCTTAATTTTCTTTTTAAAATATTTACTTATGAACATAGTCAAATTTATCGAAAATTGAGTAAATTCTCGCATTCCATTTTAGTAAGTTTAGTTAAAAGCAATATTTGAAAACCATATTTAAATACTGGTCCATCCCAAACAATTGTTATAGTAAATACTGAACTCCAAATTTTCTCAAAAACTCTCTTTGCTAAAATTAATAGAAAAGACAAGAAAAGAGAAAAATAGATAAAGGAGCAAATATCATTTATGTGTCTTTCATTAATTAGGCCGGAACAAATTTAAAATCCTTCTTTTGTCACTCGGAGTTGGAACATCGTGAGGGGGGGGGGGACAATAAAAAATAATGCGAAAAACAAATAAATTGGAATAAATTGCACGAAAGCTTGTATGCAACCAAATTGCATACTATATTAAAGTATAAAACCTATAAATCAAGTTTTTTTTATCGAAAAATTCAATAAAATCAGGAATACAAAATGTGAAATAACTTCCATCTTCAAATATTTGGTTCTTGGTCTTGTAGTCTTTCGGATATTTGAATTTATATTTGAAATTTACTTAAAACAATTCAAACTTTATTTATTCCCCCCTTCTGGATTTTGGAAATTTCGAAGGGGGGGGTGACAAAAAAAGAATTTGATATTTGTTCCAGCCTTATTATCTTTCATTAATTATTATTTGGCTGGTAAACGGTGGATAATGTGCAACAGTAGACCCCATAGTGGTCATATCACCTCTTATTCACAACTCCTATCTCTACCTCCCCGCGGTGCCGGCTGGGGTGCGAGTAACCTAAGCGGAGATCGGGTACCCAACCCCGGTGGATGCTTTGGTCGCATGCAGACTGAGAAGGTGGCCGCACGCGTCCTTTCCCCAGGTCAGGGGCGGCGTGCAACAACAACCGAGCGTCTGTTCTCCAGGTCAGGGGCGGCTCAAACAGCGTCTGTCTTGCAGCAAGCGGCTGAATTTATGAAATGCGGCTCCCGCCAGCTAAGTCCAAGATGGCAGCCCCATCGCGGGATAGGGACTTTAGGCTAACAACCTACTGCTCCCGATTTGAAATTGTTACGGAATCCGAAAGAAATGACCGACCTGGAACTTTGGCGACGACTTTTAGCATGAAAACACGGACACGAATTGGAACTTGGAATGTTTTAACCCTTGCCCAACAAGGCAAACTGGAACAACTTGCTAGAGAAGCTAGCCGCCTCAAGCTTGAAATTCTGGGACTGAGCGAAGTCCGTTGGCCTAATACTGGAGAACACAAGACACAATCCGGGCAAGTCCTGCTTTACTCTGGCATACGAGGAGAACATGCTACTCGGGAACGAGGAGTTGGTTTCCTGTTAAGCCCGCAGGCCTACGCGGCCCTCATTAGATGGGAACCGATAAACGAAAGAATAATCGTAGCCAGATTCAGAACACGGGTTAGAAACCTTACAATGGTCCAGTGTTATGCGCCAACTGACGTTGCCGACTTGCAGGAGAAAGAGCAGTTTTACAGTCAACTGAACAGCGTGGTTGAGAGAATTCCGAAGGATTCAAATCCATTTGGGCGACTTCAACGCAAAGATTGGCTCCGACAATCAGGACCTTGAGCGCATCATGGGACGCCATGGCCTAGGACAGATGAGCGAAAACCGAGAGCTGTTTGTAGAATTTTGTGGCAACAACAACATGGTGATCGGCGGATCGCTCTTCCCCCATCGACCAGCACATAAGGTCACTTGGGTATCCCGAGATGGCCGAACAGAAAATCAAATTGACCACATCTGCATCAGCCGAAAATGGAGAAGGAGCCTTCTTGATGTCCGCAACAAACGAAGCGCAGACATTGCATCTGACCATCACCTCGTCCTTGGCGAGATACGACTGAGAGTTGCGCGTGTCCAACGGCGCGAGGAGAAAGTCGGGTGTCGATACGACGTCCGCCGGTTGGAGAATCCAGAGGTGAAAAGGGCATACGTTGAACAGCTAGAATCCCGAGCCTCGGAGCTGCCGACAGACGGAACAGTCGAAGAACAGTGGTGTGGAATCAAGAATGCCTTTATCACGACGAGCCATGGTACTCTCGGTAAAGTTTGTGGAAGACGAAGTGAATGGATGTCGGATGAAACCTGGAGGATGATCGATGATCGGAGAAAGGCGAAAGTCGGAATTGAGCAGGCATGTACCGGGTCAGCCAAAGCAGCCGCCGGCTTACGATATGCGGAGCTGGAAAAGGCAGTTAAACGAGCTTGTAGACGAGACAAGAGAGCCTGGACAAACTCCCTAGCCGAAGAGGGAGAAAGAGCCGCCGCCAATGGAGATATCCGATTACTTTATGACATTTCTCGCCGCCTCAGTGGTGCAAGGACTAATGCAAGAATGCCGCTAAAAGACCGAGCAGGTCAGTTATTGACTGATCGAACAGATCAGCTCAAACGATGGACTGAGCACTTTGAACAACTCTTCCGAGTCACGAATAGCGATGGCCAACAGAATCTGCAGCTCGAAGCGCCAACAGTAAGTCGCATAAATGGCGTCAACTCGGAAGCGCCTTCGCTGGCTGAAATAGAAGCGGCAATCAAAAACATGAAATCCAACAAAGCACCTGGGATCGATTGCATCCCTGCTGAAATGCTGAAAGCCGACCCTACCCTATCAGCACAAATGTTGCACCGTCTTTTCGCTGACATCTGGGATACTGCAACATTCCCGGCCGACTGGATGCAGGGTATCCTCGTAAATGTCCCGAATAAATGAGACCTGACAGAGTGCGGTAACTGGCGAGGCATAACGTTGATCTGTACAACCCTCAAAGTACTCTGCAAAGTGATCCTGAACAGGATCCAGGAGAAAATAGACGCTACACTCCGACGGCAACAAGCTGGATTCCGATCCGGACGATCATGTGTGGACCACATCACAACGCTACGAATCATACTGGAACAAATCAACGAATTCCAGGACTCTCTTCTGCTGGTGTTCGTTGATTTCGAAAAAGCATTCTACAGACTTAACCATGGAAACATCTGGGCGGCTCTAAGGCGACGAGGGGTCCCAGAGAAACTAGTCCATCTCATCGAAGCACAGTACGAGGCATTTTCGTGCAAGGTCTTGCACGACGGTGTCTTGTCCGAACCAATCCCGGTAACTGCTGGAGTGAGACAAGGATGTATTCTATCACCGCTACTTTTTCTAATCGTAATGGATGAGATTCTGATTGGATCGATTGACTGTGCACCGAACCGAGGATTGCCGTGGAATCCTTCAACAATGGAGCAACTGAACGACCTTGACCTGCCTGACGATATTGTTTTGCTCGCCCAAACACAACCAGATATGCAGAGCAAACTCGACGACCTCACCGAAAGTTCCAAGGCAGCAGGTCTCAAAGTCAATGTCGGAAAGACCAAGTCGATGGAGATCAACACAGGAAATCCCTCCAGTTTCATGGTAGCTGGGCAACAAGTTGAGAAAGTGGAGTGCTTCCAGTATCTTGGTAGCCAGATAACGCCTGATGGTGGTACCAGAAAAGACATCGAAACCCGGATAAGAAAGGCCCGATTTGCGTTTGCGAGTCTCCGAAACATCTGGCGGTCACGCCAGATCTCTCTACGAACGAAAATCCGAATCTTCAACTCAAACGTCAAATCCGTATTGCTGTACGGGTGCGAAACTTGGTGCACATATGCGGTAACGACGCGAAAACTGCAAGTATTTGTAAACCGCTGCCTGCGGAATATCATCCGCGCTTGGTGGCCTGGCAACTGGATCTCGAATGAGGAACTACATCGCCGGTGTCATCAAAGGGCGCTAGAAATCGAGATTCGGGAACGTAAGTGGAGATGGATTGGGCACACGCTGCGAAGAGATGAAAACGAGATTTGCAGAGAGGCGCTAGATTGGAATCCAGAAGGTCATCGAAGAAGAGGCAGACCCAGAAATTCGTGGCGGCGAAGCCTAGCCGCTGAAATCCGAACTGTCGACGAGAATCTTGACTGGGACCAGGTGAAGACGCTGGCTCCGGATCGTCAACAGTGGAGGTCTTTTACCACGGCCCTATGCACCGGAGGATCGGCGCGGGATCATTAAGTAAGTAAGTAAGGATGAAATTTGGTTTGAAATCCAGAAAAATTATTATAGATGTAGTTTTTTTTTTGTTTATGGGTTTATGAGCGCCTGGCTGACCCGGAAAGGAAAAACAGAACGGGGGACAGAAGAGGAAAATTTTAAATGAATAGCTTAGAAAAGGATAGCGGCAACAGAACCCGATTGTTCTGAAGCACCAGTTTAGGGAAGCGTTAAGATAGTGCTCGACGGACTAGGACGGTTGGTGGGCCCCATATGAACTTCGAGTTAACCCAACCTTCAATTCAACCGAGCAATAGCAGTATGGTATCAAATAATATGGTATCATATGCTAACGCCTCGATATCGTTGTCAGAAGGGTTCATTATCTTACCGTAGTTGAATTTTCCCTACCTGTCATCTACCTTACTCGTTTCCATAAATTTGGAGTCTTCCTAGTTTGATTTAGAAATAATTATAGATTTGCTAAGTAAATGATATATTCAAGTGATTGATTCTACGCGACTACACGGTTATTCAATAACTCAATTAGGATATCATAAAAACAGAATCTAGAAAAGGTGTCTCTTAAACTCATCAACAATGAACTGTGAGCTTAAATAGCAATAGCTTTATTGTTATCGTCAACTTATCAACGGAACAGGAAAATAACAGTGCTATTCTTTAAAACCTTATCACTAATTGTGGTCAACTTTTCAAACAAACTTTAATACTCAACCTACACGATAGGGGTTCAATTCAAATAAACCGTGTTCCTGTTTTTAAATGCCCGAAATGAATGATCTGAACTACTACTGATTCTTGCTATCTACTCATTCTTGCTTATCGAAATCATATTTTCTATTTTAAACTTCGATTTATGAATTTCAATCCTAACCGAAAAATGTATAGATCAACCAAAAGTAAATAAATAAATAAAAACAAATGTCGAAAGTGTATTACAAACTGAAATATCATATTTGTCAAAACAGCATTCCCGTCCAATGAGCCCCTAGTTCTTGTAAAATGCTTGATTTAAGAATAAGCCAACGAAATTCATAAACCGCAAATGCACAATTTCTAGAGCATTGGGGAGGCGAATACCATTACCTATACCTAACCTAGCAATACTTGAAACATCCTAATTCTATGAAACTAAACTAGCTAACTACCTTACCAAACAGATTATGCCCTATTGAAAAGTATCACTTTATGACGGCAAAATGTGATATTTTCACTACAAAATTTTCCCATTGTTCAACGGAAGGGAGGGCAAGTGTTTCAACTCCCATTCATCTTATCAGCATGGATCATGAAAAATGGGGACACCATTGAACCTACCGCTAATTTAATTTAAATGAAGGTGTCCATCACGCCTTCTAATTTGAGTCATATTATGATCCATGCTTGACAAGATGTGTGCAACGACCCTCTCAGGACAATGATAGTAAACCATCATTATCACAAGCATGCACACCGCCGCCGTGACCCATGGGAACCCAGGGTACGGAGAAAAATTATAGATGTAGTTGGATCAATAAATTTTGCTAGAGCAGGTGAAATTAGATAGGCACGGGAGTCTAAAATAAAAATTCAAAATGGGTAACAATTTTAAACGTAAAATTTCAACATCACGTATAGCAATTCTCATATGAAATTTCATTTCCAGTATTTCATTTCCAGTATTTATTTATTACATTTCGTTTCACATCACTCGCCACAAGCGGTCGCGTTTCTCGTTCTCCTTCTAGTGAATCGCGTAGCAATATAGTGTTGTGGAATTCTTACCCCTTGAAATCCGGTCGTTAATCCCGTCAGGGTAATCGTTTCTCGTTACCTGCGTTCCGTGTCCGGGGAACAGCAGTAGTTAGTAGTGCCAAAAGAATATAGTGAATCAGTGCCACAGTCACCAGTTGCCGATAAAAATCATCTTCCAGCAGCAGACAAAAGCCGATCTGCTGTATAGTAGTAGGCATCAAGGTCAACACAAAAGACCATATTGTTGACTTGGCTGGCAGTCGTTTGGGATAGGGTGTATCCTATAAATATATTTTGGTTTAAGTTTTTATTTACTTATTTATTTTTTCTCTTTGTGTTTTTTGTTTTCTTTTTCTTAATTTATTATCATTATTATCATCCTTCATTTAAAGGTTTAGCTCTCCACTCTCGCCCGTTATGTCCGAAAGCAACCGGCTAACGGAGAACGGCGACGAGGCCGGTCATCACCCCCCATTTAGAGAAGAGACGTCTTCTCCTTCTCCTAATGCTCATCCTATGTATCTTTCGGATACGGAAGATTCTCCGTCCCCCGCTCCCCATCCGATTGATAAACCTGTTATTCCACCAACTTTTTTTTTCGGTAATACTATCACCCCAAGGAACAAAACTACCCCATCAAGCTCAAACTCTAACGCACCCATGGAAAATAGTTCTACGTTACCGAATTCTACCCCTCGTCGTCGGGTTTACCAATCTCAATCGACGGGACCCTGGGTGGTCTACATCCGGCCCAAACCGAATGGGAAATCACTTAACGTGATTTCAATCTCCCGAACCCTCGACCGATCGTACCCTTCCATAATCAACTACCAGTCGATGAGTCGGAACAAGATGCGCGTTGTCGCTGGTAGTCTGAAGGAAGCAAACGCCATTGCTTGTGACGAGAGGTTTACGATCGAGTACCGCGTTTACGTTCCCGCTCGTGACGTGGAAATCGACGGAGTGGTAACCGAAGAGGGTTTGACCGTTGATGACCTAATGGAATCAGGGGTTGGCCGATTCAAGGATCCTGCTCTTCCAACGGTCAAGGTGTTGGACGCGCGTCAACTAAAATCAGCATCAGGCGAGGGGGAAAAACGGGAGTTTTCCCTGTCGAACTCTTTTCGGGTTACTTTTTCCGGCACTGCACTTCCTGATTACGTTGCGATCGGGAAGGTTCGTCTACCTGTGAGACTTTATGTGCCTTCGGTCATGTTCTGCCAGAATTGCAAGCAGTTGGATCATACGGCCGCCTACTGCTGCAATCAGGCACGCTGCTCTAAGTGCGGGGAGAAGCATGAGGAAGCTTCGTGTACAATACAAGCAGCAAGCAGGTGCTTGTATTGCACTGGTGAAGCCTCTCATGCTCTCTCGGCGTGTCCGAAGTACATATCGCGCCGGGAAAAAATCAAGACTTCTTTGAAAAATCGTGTAAAAATGTCCTATAGAGACATGGTTCTGAAGTCTTTGCCAATCGTCTCAGAGAACCAGTTTGACCTTCTAAGTGACTTTGAATCCGAAGGGGAGGATCCATGTGAAGGAACATCAACTGGGCCATTTTCAAAAAATAATGTTTCACAGGCTCCAAAAAGGAAACGCATCACTAAGACACACACCAGATTAGCTGCCAGCAAAGTTAAAATTAACAGAAATCCTCAAAGTGGAAATAGTAATTGTGCCCCTCCTATTCAGAGTCCTCCGGGTTTTAATCCTTCCCCGAAGGACTTCCCTCCACTTTCTGGGAAGTCAAAACCCCAGGCTTCCCTTCAGACTTCAGGCCCATCAGTAGTTAACAGGAATGCAACAATTCCCAGAGAAACTGCATCTGATTCATCGTCGAATGGTTTTCCCAGCTTTTCGGCAGATGGTAAGATGAAATTCTCGGAAATCGTTGCATTCATCTTGGACTTTTTCAGCGTACCTGCAGGATGGAGGACTATGATCAATATTTTTGTACCCCTTTTGAGAGAAATTTTAAAAAAGAAAGCTCTCACCATGACCCTCATTTCAGAAACAATTTCTCTTGATGGCTAATTCATTCAATGAGGGAAGAGAAATTGTTTCTGTATTACAATGGAACTGCAGAAGTATTTTACCAAAATTAGACTCTTTTCAAGCTTTGGTACACAATTTGAATTGTGATGTATTCGCCTTATGCGAAACTTGGCTTTCTCCTAACTTAGATTTTAACTTCCACAGCCACAACATTATTCGCCTGGACCGTGATGGGCAAAGAGGGGGGTGGTGTTCTTTTGGGGATCAGGAAATGCCACTCTTTCTATCGTATTCCACTACAACCATCTCCGGGTATTGAAGTCGTTAGTTGCCAAGCTAGAATAAAAGGTCAAGACCTTTGTCTAGCCTCGGTTTATATTCCGCCATCTTCAAGCGTTAGCCGGAACCAATTGGCGAATATTATTTCACTTCTCCCAGAACCCCGGCTAGTTCTAGGAGATTTTAACTCCCATGGCGTGGGCTGGGGTAGCTCACGTGATGATGAACGTGCTAACATTATTTATGAGCTGTGCGACGACTTCAACATGACTGTCTTAAACAATGGGGAAGTGACTCGAATTAATGGATCCCAATCACAGCATAGTATTTTAGACCTTTCTCTAGCTTCTTCCTCTCTGAGCTTGGATTGTATGTGGAAGGTAATCCAAGACCCTCAGGGAAGCGATCATTTGCCTATCCATATTTCTATCGCCAGTGGTCGTAGTCCACCTGAAGAAATCAATATTCCTTATGACCTCACAAGGAATATAGATTGGAAAAAGTATGCATCGGATGTCATTGAAGCCATCGACTCAACAGATGAACTGTCTCCGGAGGCAGAGTACAGTTTTATTTCTGGAACAATTGTCGACTGTGCAATCGGAGCACAGGTCAGACGGAATGAAAGCTCGACAATACAGAAACGGCCTCCCACTCCGTGGTGGGATGGAGATTGCTCACGCGCGCGAGGTGAAAAGTGCAAGGCGTTTGTTGAGTTTCGCAGAACCGGATTGCCAGAGAAGTTCCAACGTTACTTGGCCTTGGAACGCAAGTTCAAGAACTTGATCAGAGGCAAGAAACGGGGGTACTGGCGGCGATTCGTGGATGGGTTATCTCGAGAAACGTCTTTGCACACGCTTTGGAGAACGGCACGAAACATGCGAAATCACACTCCTTCGAACGAAACTGAAGAAAGTTCAAGTCGATGGCTGATACAGTTCGCGAAAAAGGTCTGCCCGGACGCAGCACCAGCTCAGAAACACTATCGAGATACAGAGAATAGTTCCGAAACGGAGGATCAATTCTCGATGGTCGAACTTTCACTTGCGCTCTGGTCTTGCAACAATTCAGCTCCCGGACTGGACAGAATCAAATTCAACTTGTTGAAGAATCTGCCAGATACCGCTAAGAAACGCTTGTTGAATTTATTCAATAAGTGTTTGGAGCTGAACATTGTTCCGCATGACTGGAGACAAGTGAAAGTCATCGCCATCCAAAAACCGGGAAAACCAGTTTCTGATTACAACTCGTATAGGCCGATAGCAATGCTCTCGTGTCTCCGGAAATTGCTCGAAAAAATGATTCTCTTTCGGCTGGATAAATGGGTTGAATCAAACAATCTGTTGTCAAGTACACAATTTGGATTCCGTAGAGGCAAGGGTACGAACGACTGTCTAGCATTACTTTCATCAGACATTCAATTGGCGTTTGCCCAAAAAGAGCAGATGGGGGCAGTATTTCTGGACATCAAAGGGGCATTCGATTCGGTGTCCATAGAAGTGCTATCTAGTAATCTTAACTCTTGCGGACTTTCACCAATTTTGAACAATTTTCTATATAACCTGTTGTCTGAAAAAATCATGCATTTTAGCCATGGAGAAACCAAAGTTGAACGAATTAGTTACATGGGTCTACCCCAAGGCTCATGTTTAAGCCCCCTGCTATACAACTTTTATGTCCGAGAAATCGATGCTTGTATGGCACAAAATTGCACGCTAAGACAGCTTGCGGATGACTGTGTTGTTCATATCACAGGTAAAACAGACACTCAAATAAAACCTCCTTTGCAAGAAACTCTAAATAACTTATCACATTGGGCCAGGAATCTAGGTATCGAGTTTTCGCCTAGTAAAACCGAGTTAGTAGTTTTTTCAAGGAAGCATTCCCCTCCTCAAATAGAGCTCCTTATGATGGGTAGAACTCTAACTCAATCTCTTAGTTTTAAATATTTGGGTGTCTGGTTCGACTCTAAATGCCTCTGGGGAAAACATATTAGGTACTTGACACAAAAATGCCAAAAGAGAATCAATTTTCTTCGAACGATTACTGGAACCTGGTGGGGTGCTCATCCACAGGACCTCATCAGGTTATACCAAACAACGATACTGTCGGTCATAGAATACGGAAGCTTTTGCTTTGGGTCAGCCGCGGATACCCACTTGATTAAACTAGAACGAATACAGTATCGTTGTTTGCGTATTGCCATGGGTAGTATGCAGTCGACACATACGATGTGTCTCGAAGTACTGGCGGGAATAATGCCGTTGAAAAATCGGTTCTTCGATTTATCGCTACGTTTCCTAATTCGAAGTGAAACTATGAATCCTTTGGTGATAGAAAATTTGGAAAGGCTTATGAATATTAATCCGCAAGTAAAATATGTAAATAATTATAAAACTTTAAGTCAATTAGAAATAAATCCTTCTTTATTAAATTCGGACACGAGTCACTTTTACCCGATTAGCAGTTCCTTGATAAAATTCGATCTGTCCATGACCGCTGACATCCGTGGAATACCAGATCATGTCCGACCCAACATCATTCCTTCAATCTTTGCTTCAAAAGTACGTGAAATTGATCCTATGAAAATGTTCTTTACTGATGGTTCTAGAATCGACAACGCGACTGGCTTCGCAGTGTACAATGAGGGCTTTGAAGCTTCGTTCAAGCTTCGAGAGCCATGCTCCATTTACACTGCTGAGCTAGCCGCTATTTACTGCACCTTGGAACACATTCGCACACTGCCCGTAGACCACTATTTCATCTATTCGGATAGTCTCAGCTCCGTTGAGGCGATTCGATCGATGAAACTGATGAAGCGCTCTTCCCATTTTTTGCTGGAAATTTCAGGGATATTGGGCGCTTTGATCGAAAATTCGTATAGGATTACCTTAGCTTGGATCCCGTCTCATTGTCTTATACAAGGCAATGAGAAGGCGGACTCATTGGCTAAGGTGGGCGCGTTACGAGGGGAAATCTTTGAGAGGATAATAACTTACAATGAATATTTTTCAATACCTCGCACTTTAGCGATTAACGCTTGGCAGTCTAGCTGGGATAATGGCACAAAGGGACGTTGGCTCCATACGATTATCCCTAAGGTTCCGACGAAGGCATGGTTCAAGCATTTTAACTTGAGTCGCGACTTCATTCGCGTGATTTCTCGGCTCATGTCAAGTCACTGCCGGCTTGACGCGCACTTGTTTCGTATTAATCTCGCTGCAACCAATGTTTGCGTTTGTGGGGATGGCTACCACGACATCGATCATGTTGTATGGACGTGTGAAAGGTATGATCAAACGAGGGCTTGGCTACTGGATACCCTTAGGGCCCGAGGTAGATTACCTGGTGTTCCAATTCGAGACATTTTGGCAAACTTAGATTTTGGATATTTGTTCCCAATTTACAAATATCTCAAGCTGTCTGACTCGGTCGTTTAGTCCGCTTACCCACGTAAACTCTCCCCTTGTGTGTTCTCCATTTAATGTCTGTTTTGTTTATTTATTAGTACCACCTCTCATCCAACGGGTTCGACACATTCATGAAGAAGGCTGGCCAGAAGATCGGAAACCGATACCAAACCGTAGCTACCGAAACCACAGCTACAGGAGGCCACCACCGGACCCTAATGGAACACTGATATCGAAGAATAAACCCTACAAACCCCTTCCTTTTCCCTTATTAAAATTTTGTTTTTTTTTTTAACTGTTGAGTCGCCGCGACTATTACGGCCCCCCTCCCTACTAACCAGTGATACAAAGACCCTCGGCACATTTAAACTTTGTAAAAGTAAAAGGCCTTTAATAAACTAGTTGTAAATAAAAAAAAAAATATTTATTTATTAAAAACAAAAACTGAATCAGCCTATTTCAAACATTATATATTTTTTGCTTTTAATTATGACCGTGAGAAAGGAAAGTTAGTAGCTGTAAGACTAAGGAGCGCAGGTTTTAATAAAGTGGTTCATCACTTACCAAGGTGATTTCCTTGCCACATTACCCTTACCCCTTTAACACTCAGCGTAAGATTTGAGGAGGGATGGCGTACAGCCGGTCTCCGCAAAACAAATCATCACATGTGCTGCACTTCCCTTCCACTATCGACTACAGGGACTTGGCCGGCGTCGTTATTGGTTCATATTAAAGTCTGAAATTCTCAAAAATGTACAGTCAGATTGTGTTGCTTGTTCCCAGCAAACTTTCATTTGGTTCATTGTGCAATGTTGATTATATCGAACCAATCACGGCGTGCAACCATTACGCAATTGGACCGTAGTTGATAACAAGCTCAAGCTCAAGCTCAAGTTCTCAGCAAGATCCAGTAGCATATTTGGTATCATATGAAAATTCATAGCTTCATGAACCATGTACAAAAGAAAAAAAATCGCATATTTCCGTACTCGTAAAATTTTCAACTTTTAGGTTGAAAAATTAGTTTTTTTCTCTTCTTTAGCTTTTTGCCGATGTAAGCTACTGCTGGATTGGTGACAGTGACCATATATCCAGCGGTTTAAACAATTTGCTTTTTACGCACCAGGTTTAAACTAATCTTATGCTGAACTAAAAAAATACAAATTAAAAAAAAACGAAACAATGCAACAATTTGTTTACTTGATTTAAACTTTAATTTTTGGTAATCCTAAAAACATTGAAACTATTGTTGAGTTTTCAATTTTAACTGTTAAATTTTTATTCACGAGCTGATCAAATATTTATTCCCTATTTTTTTGTCAGATTTTGGTAAACATTAACGTTAATTTTATGAAGAGATTCGTTCGTTCGCACGACAAGTTTTCCCGCTTGTAGGGCGAACCACGCTTGGTCTACTAATGTAGAGTGGTAGATGCAAATCTATCTGTATCTACCACTTCATAGTAGTTGGTCCGTGCGGAGCAAAAATTTGATATGTGATGATAATGCTTCAAATAAATTCTACTCGCTCATTTTCGCTATCCTTCATTTCATTTAATTCTACTCATCTATAAATATAAATATAAATTCATAATCTTCAGATTTAGTTAATTCTAATATAAATAGAATGGCTATCTTTAAAAAAAAACGGGAGAGTGTTCACCCAATCTACCGAACTTATTAGGTAAGTTATGTTAATAACTCCTTTCGCTTGTGTATTCCGAACGCATCATGTCATATGTTACTCAGGAAGGTATCAGACTATAAGCCTTCCACAGGCTTTTGCTCCTATACGTCGAAAATAATAACCATAACATTGCAGTGCCATGAATCATCTCGTACGACAATCGGGCTTGCATTCTCGAATGCATGCTACGAGAACGAAATTGACCGAATATGCTGGCTCGGCTGCGACTTCAGTTGCATTCGTCTGATGATTTTCAAACAAATATTTATTGTATGTATGCTTTCACCAAGCCATCCCCATTTGTTTGGATTATGATCATGGGGAAGTATGATATCATAATTCGCAGTGTATTTTCATTTTTAACACTTTGATGAATTTAAAAATTAATTTCTTTCGCTTGTTACTTTGTAGGAAAATACGTCCCTCTGGGGCAGAGAAATCATGCGTTCTGATGCGTTAACAAAATTCAATTTCAGCCTGGAAAGGCGGCAAAAAAGGAAGCTTTCTTCCGGAAATTCACCATATCGTGGAGAGATTTATATTACTTTCTCATAACTAGTTATACTGCATTTTTCATCAAAATTTCTAGATGAGTTTACCACTAACTGACACTTTTCACGTTTTGTTTTTTTTTATTATTTATAAATTTTACGTACCAGTAGAATTGTTTTCAATGTCGTTAGAATGTTTTGCTACTTGTCGATTAGAGCTCATATTACGGATTTTTTCTACATGCATATATCAATAGTCTTGTCCGTTTAAAAAAATTGAATTAACACATCAAATCTGAATTTACTTTAGAAAACATTGTTGCTGCATACTTTTATTCCACTTACAACATAATAATCGACGAAGAATTTGACTTGCGGTACCAAATACATAATCGATTGCTTCCGATAACCTTGAACCGTATCCAAATGTTTAAAGTCATGAACATAGATACTTACCAGAATCTTGACTCAGCACGTGGATTTCGGCAGTATAACAAATAATTTCACTTCCGTCTCACTGGAATAAGACAGATCGTATTAAAAATGGGTTCGATCCACGAAATTTCACCTACAATAATTCAAACTTACTTGAGCAAAATCAAAATCAGCTGCATTAATCGAATCAGCGCATATTTCGCAGTGACATTACTGCACCAAAACAAAAACAAAACTATAATAAACAAGCTCTCTTTCAATACTATGCCGTTGTTGAGGTTGTTGAATGCTTGAATTGAACTCTCCGAAAGAGAGAATGCGAGAGCAAAATTGTTTGGAAATGAATGAAATTTGTGTTCATTCGAACAAAATATTGCACGCATACATATTTACACTCAATGAATGGCGGCTTTATGAATGAACTCTTGTGGGTTTAGCTGTAGTGGGTATAATTAAGCTTTGAGGCTGGAAAATTTTATGCTGCCGTTGAAGTTCAGTTTGTGTTCATTTATGCTCGAGATCGAAAGCTCAAGTCAGTTAAAATTTTCAAAAGAATATATAGGCTTTCTAGTTCGTTTTGAGTATCTTGCATGTGTAAATTGCACAGCTGATTCAATGTTAGGTTTTTGTTTTTTGCAATGAAAATGGCACGAAAAAATACAAAATTTTAAATTCCAAACTTCATAGTTTAGAAAATTACATAGGTACAAATTTTTAAGACTGATAACATAAACCTAAAATGCTGTATTATTTAAATTGCTCCGTAAGATTGTAGGTGGAAGATAATAACACTTTTCACTTTTCGTCGAAGAATCCTTCCATAATTAGGTACGAGCATAAAAGAAACAATTTCGGCATCTTGTCAATTGTTTGATTACACGTTTTTCTCAAGTGCTGCTTTACGCATTCAATTTAGCACTCATAAAACGTATCATCCACGTGCTACATTTTTCTGCTTGATGCTCTCCTCATCGAAGAAGAGGTACCATGCTGATGCTGGCTCGTTCTTGGTTTGTGAATGGAAAAACTTTACCGACCGCATTAAAATCACACACCATCAATGTTTAATGACCTCTCAACCTCAACCAACCTATGTGAGGCTGACGTCGGCGGCGTGTCACTCGGGGATCGATGGATGGGATGGGATTTGTTGCCTCGGGTGAGGCGAGGAGAATTTTTGGAAAAGATCCAAATATAACTTTGTATGGAAGTGGGATTTAGATCAACTCCGAATTGAGAGATGCTCAAATAAGAATCCAGAATTTTGTTCGCGTATCAGTTTAGTTTATGGTTCAGTTTAAAACTATAGTGCTTATCGGTCACTATAGAGTACACCAAGGTTTTATTACGTGTTTTTTTTATGTGGTTTTTTGACACGGTTTTTTTTAACACGGTTTTTTTTACACGGTTTTCGGGAATAACCACGGTTTTTGAGAGAAAATATTCATAAGTCCTTTTCAAAGGAAAACACTCAGGATCTTATTGAAGTTGGGGAAAATCTTAGCTCTGAGACTAAGAACGTGATACATGAGACCAAGGACCTGATACCTGAGACCTGAGACATTAGACCTGAGACATTAGACCTGAGACATGAGATTTGAGACCTGAGACTTGAGACCTGAGACCTGAGACCTTAGACAAGATATACAAGAGTCATAAAACATGAGACCTGAGACCTGAGACCTGAGACCTGATACCTGTGACCTGAGATCTGAGACCTGAGACATGAGATATTAGACATGAGACCTGAGACATTAGACCTGAGAACTGAGACTTGAGACCTGAGAAATAATACCTGAGACCTGAGACCTTAGACAAGAGATATGAGACTTGAGATGTGAGACATAAGACATGAGACCTGAGGCTTGAGACAAGAGCCATGAAACATGAGATATGAGACTTTAGACCTGAGACCTGAGACAAGCTACTAGTCTTAGTGACGCGAAAAATAAGTTTAGCTCCGATTTCAACTTTCGACTCTCTAGTGAAAGGGCTAGTACAAGTCGAACCTTTCCACTAGGTTGAAAGTTGAAATCGGAGCTAAACTTATTTCTCGCGGTACTAACACTAGTAGCTTGTCTCAGGTCTCAGGTCTAAAGTCTCATGTCTCAGGTCTCATGCCTATCGTTTCATGTCTCAAGTCTCTACTCTCAGGTCTCAGGTCTTTTGTCTCATGTCTCAGGTCTCAGGATTCTGGACTTAGGTCTCAGGTAGCATGTCTAAAGTCTCAACTCTCAGGTCCAAGATCGCAGGTCTCAGGTGACGTGTCGAAAGTCTCAGGTCTCAGGTCTCAGGTCTCAGGTCTCAGGTCTAGATATCAGTTGTCTCAATTGTCAGGTCTCAAGTCTCAGGTACCAGTTCGCAGTCTCAGATCTCATGTCTCTAGTGTCAAGTCTCAGGTCTCAAGTCTCATGTCTCATGTCTCAAGTCTCAAGTGTCAAGTTTCCGATCTCAGGTATCAGGTCTCAGGTTTTAAGTGTCAAGTTACATGTCTTATTGTTTCAAGTTTCAGAGTTGCAGATTTGTAATGGTCTTTTTTAACACGGTTTTCCGCAATTAGCACTGTTTTTTTTACATGGTTTTCGGGAATTAACATGGTTTTTTTACGCGGTACTTATATCAGTGTAAAAAAAACCTTTCTGTACTTTGATCCAAAGGTTGCATCAAAGTTTGCGTCCTATGATTTTTTTTCCTGTAAGTCACGTGACGTGACTCCCGGAATGTCACTTCTTTGTCCTGATTTCGCGAAACGCTTCAGAAAACGGAATTAGGTTCAAATAAGGTGCGAAGTTTTTTTTTCCGGGAATTTAACACAACGGTCATTCTTCCCAAGAAGGTGCGAAGACTCATTTCAACTCAGCATCGAAAATAAATCCTGATCGCTGGAAATGTAAAGAACTGTGATTGAACCAAATTCACGAAGTAAATGAAAGCATTGGAATTGATTCCCGCTTATGTACTATGTCGAATAATGTGTAGTGAATTGGGGAGTTCAGATCAAGCCAACTAATTTGAAAGTTTAATTATGGCATTTTATACGCGCATTTCATAACTGTTTTATTATGGTCATGAAAAATGCTTAGATCATATCTCAATAATGCAATCATCATTCATCAACCATCATGGTTGCTGAAAAAAATTTTAAAAAAATAATAAAAACTCGGAGAACTCACGGAATCGAAAAAAAATAAAAGCTTTGGCGATCAAAATCTAATGACTTTATCGAAGATTAAAAACATAATCATGATGCAGTTTCTAGCCAGACAATCAGATATAAGCTTTATTAGAGTTCTGGTGAGGTATAGGATGCACTTTAGCTTTTGAAGAAGATTAATGCTACACACAAAATTTTCGAGGCTGGAATTAAGAAAAATTTAGCTCAAATTTGACCAGCTAGAAATTTAGCGATAATATTTTTTGAAGAAAGGAGAAAAAAAATGACCCCTAACACTTTTGCCGCTATAACTCTCTTTTGTTTCTCAACCTATTTTTACAAAATTCATAGCTTCGGAAAGCTTGTAAAGTGACTCAAATGTTATTCTGTGACAATGTTCAGCTAAAATTTATTTATTCAATAGTTATTCGAAGTCGAAGAATTTTTTTTAAATATCATGCTTCGGGAAAAAGGCTGTAATTAAGTTATTGAGTGCTCGAAAAATAATTCACTTAGTTCCTGAGAAAGCTGAAGTTAGAAGCTACATATATGTTTCACATATGATAATATTTTTTTTAAATTCTTAATATTTTTGCTACAAAACTGTAAAAAAGTAATGTTAAAACCGTCATTTCCAATGAATCAACCGCCAAATCTTTTCCAGTCTAAATAGAAAATTTTTGAAAAGAGAATAGGAAAGTTGCGTAGGGGAGATAAGGGCAAAATGGTAACCTTAAGAAGGATACTAATTTAACCATAGAAAACAGCTATAATTTGTGAGTTAACTTATTATTTCGTGTTCAGACATTAAAAACGTCTATTTCCTAATGGGCTGAAACTTGAAAAAGTAGATAAAAACGTTTGAAAAAGCATTTTAAAATTATTTTCCTAAAGCTGAAAATCAGTCACTGTAGGGGCATAATGAAAATCCCCACTGGGGCAGTATAAGCACCATTAATCGGGGCACGATGAGCATTTTCTGCCGTAGAATCTAGCAGCGAATTCAACTCGATGAAGTCAACTGAATTATATAGCTACAGCTTGACTTGTTTTATCTGACGATTTGGCGATTCCTGGTCGAGGTGATTTTATTTTTCATTTATTTACCATTCATAATCGATGCATTTTGCACAAACGGTGAGTCGTAGATCTATCTATCAATAGCAAAATAATGTATGTCAGTTTTGTAGAATATGAATAATTTACACACATTCAAACATTATGTTTCTGGTGCTTTGTTTGGCGGATGATGTTACTAGCCGTATCATGCAAACAATTTAAAATTACAGGTTTTTGTTAATTACAGGTGAATTATTTTAAAGGTTGCAGTTTCCAGTGACACGTAATATTCAAAATTTTTGTCTGTGTACATCATGTTGCAGTGCGTATCTTATAGACTAAGATGATTTACCGATCATTTGAGCTTATTTTCCTGTGCTCAAAAAATTATAATATTTTCCGACACTTGGAACCTTGTTGGTTTTTTTTAAATATTTTTGGAAGATGATAAGAAGATTTCTATTTTTACTGAACAATTAATACTATAGGAACTACGAAACTATTTTTTTTAATTTTACTTTTACAAAGTTTCAACGTGCCGAGTGTATTCGTTTCACTAGGTTAGTAGGGAAGGGGGTCGTAATAGTCGCGGCCGACTCAACTGTTAGCAATATTTAATTAAGTGGAAGGAAGGGGTTTATAAAGGGTGTCTATAGGTATCAGGCTTCTATAGGGGATTCGGCGTGGATACAAAATTGTTCCTCATGAAATTTTAAGTGCTTACTATGCTCCGGGTTCTCGTTATGCTCTTATCTCCCCTAATTTGTGACACTTTGGCATCTTAGATTTATAAAAACACGGAACACCCGAATTTTTGACGACCTATTCAAAGGTAGCTGTTCTTAGAAAATTTTGAAATTTTTATCAATCTGTATTTTCCGAGACTATTCTAACACCTAAACTCGGCTTTTGCACCGGATTTTGAGTATGTGTAGCACTAAGTGAATGTTTTTTTCTTTGAATAACTTTGGAAAAACAATTGTAGCTTAATATTATCGAAGAATAACATTTGAGTCACGTTACAAGTTCTCCAAGACTATAAATTTTGTAAAAATCGTTGAGATACAAGAGAAATTTGGCGGAAAAGTGTTAGGGGTCATTTGCCCCCGGCGGCGGTTATAAATAGGTATTCCACATACGTTTTTCGAAATCTACAATAAAAAAAAAAAACAATAATAATAGGAGTTATAGTCATTTGAAGTTCAAAAAGTGTCATTTCATTACATGTTAGGATTTCGGTAAAAAAATTATCGAACTCGGTAATTTTCGTTTACTGTGTGGATTTCAGGAAAAACGTCACGAAATTCGGGTGGATTTTCTTTCAAAATTTCATGAGAATTAAGCAATCCTTCTGTGAGTCGTAGAGTCATTATCCCGAGCGGAATAATTGCAATCTTAGTGTATGTACACTCTGCAAATTTTTGCCTCGATTTCCAGCAAAAAAAATTGCTGGAAACGTTCAGCAATCCAAATTTTTGCTGGAAACCAGCAATCGGTTTTCTAATTGCTGGATTTTTCAGCAATCGGTTGTGTTCTTGTCATTTTTGCTGAAAAATCAGTAATCGGTTTTCAAATTGCTGGACTTTCCAGCAATTGATCTAGTTTGCTGGAAAATCAGCAATCGAGTTGTCACATTATGGAGTCTGTTTGTTTTCGTACGCTGAAGCAAGGTGAGACTTTATTTTACGAATTTTGGTTGGATTAATATAATTATTTTTATTTTTCCTCTATATTCTAGCAACCAGACACAAGTCAAGGGTGAGTTTTTATTGGACAGATTTCATAAAAGATACTAATCAGAACTCTTTTCTCAGGTAGCGAAAAGATCAACACTCTGGCACAAAGCTGCCACCCCCAGAGCCGGTGTTGGAAAATTTAAAAAAAAAGTTCTTGAAAATAAACAAAACATAATTTAAAAATAGAATAAACTAATTTTTTTTCATTGCTCTTATATGCACAGCCAGTATTCAATATTTAATTTAGAATTGAAATGTAAAATTTGGTACTAAAATACAGCCGGTTGTTTTGAAAGAAATAGCTGGTTTCCAGCAATCTGGATTGCTGATTTTCCAGCAATTTGAATTGCTGGAAACCAGCATTAACGTTTGCTGTTTTTTCCAGCAATTTAAATTGCTGGAAATTTTGCTGGAAAGTCAGCGGGACAAAAACCAGCAAAATTTTGCTGGTTTCCAGCAAAAAAAAAATTGCTGTGTACCATATCCCGCAATACCAAAAAGAATGCATTGAGATAATTTATCCAAAAAGTCAGGAAAAACGTTAAACAGTAGAACCCCGCTTACCCAGGGTACACGGGGAAGAAAACCACCTCGGATAAGAGAAACCACGCAGTAAACGAAATATATTGACAAACCCTATATATATATCCTTTTGCTCTAGTATTGCATATCATCCAGCTGCATAGCTCGGTTTTTACATGGATTATATTTAATCGACGTTTCTCGCAAAAAAACGTCGATTTAACAGCTTAACAATGTGTTGCGATGATCAAACACATTTTTCATGGATTTGTATGAAAAGGGTGGCTCGAATAACTGGATCTCGGATACGCGGGGTTCTACTGTATATATTTCGTTTTATCTGAAGGTGGCACTGAGATATTTAAATTCATCAAATACTGCCAATGTCTTGAAGGTTTTTGTGACTTACATGACAATTAATTATTATTGTTCTGCTAAAATATTCTTGTACTACCTATATCTAACTTTTTTTGCATATTCATTACTGTGGCGCTTATCGCGATCACTGTTTATAACAACTTGAAATACATGTTTATTATTATTTTCGTAGTTTTCGCATAAGATGTGATACAACTTCATAAAATGGAAGAAATACTTCATTTAATCATGTTCATTGACACGTGCGGCGAGATGAAAATGCTAGGTAGAATTTTTGTAAAGGAATGAAGAATAGGCGGATAGGCAAGCATCAGATGAGCTTCGTAGGATAAAGTTTGGATAGGTGTTGAAACTGTAAGTCTAGAGCATTTTTTATTGGAAAGCATGAAAGTGTGGTGGTACGCCTTTGCCGTACAACAGACTACTCTGTATAGGAAGCGTGATCGACTTTTGATTCCTAAACACAGCCAGCCCGATTGCGTATTCACAATACACAATCCAACTGGCCTGCTGTGTTTAGGAATGTGTTGATCAAAAGTCGATCACGCTTCCTATACAGAGTAGTCTGTTGTACGGCAAAGGCGTACCACCACACTTTCATGCTTTCCAATAAAAAATGCTCTAGACTTACAGTTTCAACACCTATCCAAACTTTATCCTACGAAGCTCATCTGATGCTTGCCTATCCGCCTATTCTTCATTCCTTTACAAAAATTCTACCTAGCATTTTTCATCTCGCCGCACGTGTCAATGAACATGATTAAATGAATAAATTTATCGGCGATTAAAACTTATCATCAAAATGGAAGAAATACGCTAGTTTATCTGATCAAATATCTTTCAACAAAAAAAGAGTACATTTGGTAAAAATTCACAAAAAGCAGAGTAGGGCAGGAGCGGGCTATATGCGCCTATTAAGCAGAACACTGATTTAATCAAATATTACATCGAATATGTCTATAAAAACTATATACAAGTGTGCAGGCATCTGTTTTCTATACATCGGAGTATTTTTTATGTTAAAATTTCCTTTCGTTATCGAGAAAACGAATTTATTATAACTGTTGTCTAAAAGGCCGAAACTCAAACCGTGCAGGCTAAATGCGCCTATTTATGTTTTGAAAAAAAAAAATTCCTGTTTTTTGGGTAATATTTCCGTATAATTTCATTGAAACTGCTAGAAAGTAATAATTTCCGTATGACAAAGCTGAAGTTTTATAAAATTCTATGTATATTATAATTTTATGGAATAAAACAAAAGTTAGGGTTGCCATACTACGGAGGCAGTTCATCCATGAGAAAAACTTTATCAAATTTGTTTTTAGATCTTTCAATTCTCTCTTAAGGGGGGGGAGGGGGGGGGGGTGGGTAGGGTCTAACGGGTATAAAAAAACACCATTTTCACGAATTTTTTCTAGAGCTATCGTTCAAACAAGTGTATTCGAATTTTTTGCATTATATAAAGCATTGTTAAAAGAACATTTAGTAATTTTTTCGTAGAAAAATATTGAAAAATGAGCCGGTGACGGAGCACTTTCGAGGATGCCTTTTAGAAAACAGGATTTGCGGTGGACACTGTATCTCAGCACAGAATCATCTGAGGTCAAAAAAATCAGAGCAAAATATTTTTAATAGATGTTTTTCTGGACCCCAACGTTTTTTATTTAACTTAAAAAAAATTTTATGAAATTTTTGTGTGCTGTTTGAAGTAAAAATTACGATTTTTCACGAACAAATCCGCCATTTTTCACCTGTAAAATCTCCCCAAAGTAAAAAAAAACAAAAAAGAAAAACGTTGGGGTCTGGTATTTTATATGTAGAAAATATGTTCCAAATTTGAAAAGAATCGGATAAGTAGTTTTCAAATGACGATGTCCACGGTCTTTAAAAATGTGCTTTCGAGAAAAACGCGTTTGAAGTTTCTGCTCTTGCTTTCTTGCAGTATTAGATAGGAGGAGATAAAGGCCTATAATTTCTACAGTTTTGCTCCAATTGACTTGAAAATTTTGACACAACATTCTTGAAATGTTTTACAATAAGAAAATAAAAAAATGAAAAAATCGATTTTTTTTAAGTGTTAGGCCCTACCCCCCCCCTTAAGATGTTAATCAGAGCTTAGATTTGAAGTTTCTCAATGATAAAAATCATTTATTTATTTATTATTAGATTAAATACTGTTATTTTAGGATGGAGGAATTTTACAAACATGATGGGGGCATACAAAAACACTCTCTTATTCCACTATATAATTATTATTAAACCTGCATAAATGCTTAAATATGTTTTATTTTTTAAGTTGATTTAATTAATAAACTAAAAACCATCCAAGTTTCTATGTTGAGCTTTTAAAGTATAGTTTTTAAACGTCAAAATATTACATCAAAAGGTATCAAAACCTTGTATGAATTTTTATTTTTTTTGAGTTCATAAATTCATTAAATTCTTTCTTGCCTTATGTCGGTAACGTAAATACCTACAATTGCGAAAAAAAACCTTAATTTGGAGAGTGCGAGTACGTGGAAGGGGGGGGAAGGGGGGGAATGGGTTGTGTGCAGTTTCAAATGAGACTTTAATATTTGCTGCACACCAGACCCCTGCGATGGACATGTCCATGGATGAGGGGTTTCGAATTAAAAATTTGTAAGAAATTATAAGCATACCAAAAAATAGGACAAAAAATAGGCTAATTGATTTCTAAAACCATATTCAAAACCCATAGACACACAAACTTGAAAAAAAAGATACTGATACGAATCAAAAATAAATCAGAATCAAAATTTTAAATAATTTTTTTTTTCGGTTAGTCATTAACAAATCATTCGAAATGTTGATTCTTATTCTGAACAAAAAAAAATCAAGTAAGTATATTCAAAACATCAGAAACGGAATGCGAATTAAAAATTGGAATACAGCAAGAATTTGAAGCTTCGGACACAACAATCCGTGCACAGAAGAAGAATAGATCAAATATAACACCAAAATTTGATAAGAAATTAAACTCGAATTCCTATAAAAAAAAAATCAGATCAGGTCAGAAATCATTGATAATAATGTAAATTATCAACCATTTTAATTTTTACATTTCTTTTCTTCAATTTCAATTGTAGTTTTTGGTTGAAAAATTCCTCTGTAATGGTCATCCATTTGAAATACTATTCAATCACCAGTTGAAATGGGAATTATCGATGAAGAAAATATATCAATTTTGAACTTCAGAGAATTTATTCGAAATTAGCAGATGATTAATTTAAAAATGAAAATGATTAATTCTATCAAGTTATTAAGTTATCAAAGATAAAATCCTTAATTAATATTCAAATTCCAGCAGTAATCATTATAAAAGGCAAGAAAAAATAATTTATAACTTTATGTATTTAAAATACAACAACAATTTATCATCACTGACAAAGTACAATTTGAGAAATGGAAGAGATCTTGAATGATCAAACACGCAACTGATCCGTTTTATTATTTATTTATTATTTTTTATATTTTTATTATCCATGAAGAATGAATTGATGACATGTGATTAAAATGCTCCTTATAAAATTCTACTTTCTCATTTTCAATATCCATACATTTCTAACTTTCTATATGACAAGAATTTTCATAATGTTGAAATATTCTTAGTTATGTTCTTTTAATTTTCATCGATAAGGTCGATAAATAAAATTACCAAACAAAATCACGGTGATTAACTCTTCATAAATTTAAATATAATTTGAAGGTGAAAAAGATTAGTTTTTGACAGTTGAAAATGATTTTTCCTAATAAAAACGTCTTATCAAAATAATGCAAAAAGTAGCATTTTGGTGTCTTTGTTTTAATGATTGATTGAGTAGATTTTGATGCGCTGAACTCGAATCTTCAACTAGATTTTGTTTATCACCTCTCGTTTTGGTGATATGGAGTTTATATGGAGTTTTGAAAAGAATCAGTTTTGGGTGAAATCAATCATTGATAACTTATGTACTTACAAGTTAACATGAAAAAAACTGATTCTGAACTTGTTTATTATACTTTATTCAATTAAGGAATACTTCTTTCATGATGATGAATGATCTAAAAAAAATCTATAGTGCTTAATAATTCTGAAAGACAAGAATTTCTTAAATTACTGAAGAAAGTTTTAGAAAACAAAGATTTTATTTCATTTAAAATTTTTGCTGAAGTCTGAAAACGAATTGGTTTCTGCATTGAGAAATATCTTAAATTCTATGTAGTCATTACTTCTTTAAACATTTGTTAAAAGTCTATTATTTTACATAATTGGAAACAGTAAATAAACAGAAAATTTCGATAAAAAAAATTTTCACAGAAGTCAAAATTACTTGCGTTCTTGCGGAAAGAAAGGTGATATGAACCGTTATTTCGAATTTTAATTATAATGTTTAAAAGTTTTGTCAGAAAAATGCAGAATTATCTTGAATAATTTTTAACCTATTTGAAAATAATTAAGGGCATCAACATAAATCAAAATTAGCTATTAAATTATTTTCATCTAAAAAAGTGTTAATCCTTTGGCCATGTGAATTTATAAAAACCCTTTTGAATGTGGAGTTGAACATTTAGATAAAAAATAGAGGCTGAAATTGGGTTCTTGAAAAAATATTTCATATCAGCATAAAATTTATAATGATTCAAACAATTATTTGATCTAAGTGATTAATCATCAAAGTAATGGATAATATGATTAGATATACTTCTCAAAAAAAACAAATTTCACGAACATGATGCACACTGCTTCTCCTCTTCCTTTCCAATTTCATTTAAATTAATTAGAGGTTTATATTTAAAAAAAATTGAAATTAGAGAAGTTTAACAAACGTTCTCTACATACTTATTTTGATATCCTTTTAAACAGCTTATACATCCTTTTATAATACAATCTGCGAATCTTTAATATTCACTGCGAACAATTGTTGACAAAAAGATAATTTCTGTCATTTGTATGTTGAGCAGTTTAAAAATTATCAATTTAAGAACTCTTTAAAGAATCTTCCGATATAAATGTAATTTACAAATGAAAAAATACACACTTGTGAAAAAAACATTTATTTGAGAATTACCTATTGCTAAAACTGAATGTTTTATTATTTTTCTAAAGTATATTGCTAAATCGTGATTCGAAAAGCTAATTAATATAAACTCTTATTTCGATTCTTCAATTTCTAAATATAAATTTAATTCTGAAACAACATCATTAAAATCAAATTCTTAGGTATGCAGCTTTTGGAACATTATTTTTATTTGTTTTCTCTTAAATTTCAAGCTCTCATAGATTTTGAAATTTATTGGAACTGAATCGGAAGATATAGTTACAAATTTGAAACGAATGATTTAGTAAAAAAGTGAAAAATTGTATTTTGTGCTCCATGCATTCAATAAGTTTAAACATAACGTATAATTTAAAATTAAAAAGATTAATAAAGGATGCATTTCTTATAGCTAATAATATTTTTCAATTGGAAAGTCCTTGATCCCGAAACAAATAGGCGAGTTATGACGGGATATTATCATCACATGGTTTTATCTCATCTTAATACATTGGCAAGTTTTTGGAGCCTTTTTTTTTAATCTGTTCTTGGAGGTATATTTCCTGAACTAAATTTTTATCAGGTTTTGTTCATCACCTCACCATCACCAATTTCGAATTAAACACTGTAAGTGCCTTAACAAATGTAATTTGATGAAAATTGTTACAAGCGGTTTTAGTTTGGCGGACCGAATTTTTTCCAATTTTAAGAATTTAAGAAATTAATAAATTCTTTTATTTAACAATCACCCCCCACGGAGTGGAAAATTTTGAAAGTTCCAAAGAGCACCCACTAGGAAATGTTCGAAATTTTCATAGAAATTCCAGCGTTTGCGGGAATTTGGTACCGTTTTTTTGCCGCTTGGGGGAGGAGGGGGGGGGGGGGTGATCACCCCGATCACCCCCCACCCCCCCACCCTCCCATAGGACCGCGCCTGCCTAAGCGTAGGTGATGAAAAAAGTTGATTATTGGGGGATAAGAAAAAACTTTAAAATATCATCTCAGCGAAAACAACGCATTAAATTACGATAAAAATAATGGAAGCTGGCAAAAAATAAAAACAATTTTTGTTGTTCTCAAGTTTATAAATTTCTCATCTTTTAAGCAACTGTCCTTACTCACTCCACTCAGGGGGTAGACAATACCAGCTGTTTAAGAAATGATATCAAAAAATCTTCTTTACTGTTTTTTTTTAAATTTATTTTATATAGTTTTGTTAAGGTCCACAAAAAAAAAGGTCCAAAAGCAAATCGTGAGCTGAAAGAATAAAATTTGACAAAAATATTACAAAAGTAGTTTAAAAAACTGTCCCCAGTTTTTTTCCATTTTAAAATTTTTGTTGATAATTGATTTTTTCCAAAGTTTGGTAAATAAATTTCCGATTCTACGCTAATTGAATCGAATCAACCTGGAAACAACCTGGAGGATTTTTCAAAATATTAGTTAAAATTTGAAGCCTACTTCTCTTTGACACAAGCTCAATTGTGTGTGCATGTGAATCGTGTACATCCTTGTTGAGCACACCAAGAGAGCATAAAGATGCGTAGACTAAATACTCCAAGAGAATATTAACTGGTTCAATATAGGTACATCAACGTTAAATTTAATTATCATTACCTCACTCCGTTTTACTGTTGTTGTTGTTGTTGTTGTTGCTTTTCTTGTTTCTATTGTTCCTGGCAAGTACTTCTACTTGTTCGTTGTTGTTGCTGCTGTTTTTACTAGTCGACATCAAGGGTTATATTTAATTAGCCTTTAAAATAAATGGAACAGTTTGAGTGCGGCAGCGAGCGATGGGCGTCCTCCATAAAACCGGAAGTGATGAAAACTTTGTTTTTGTGGTGGTGGGGGGGGGTCCGAAAGAATGGTGGAATTTCCACCTTCGCGCTCGAAAACTTTGGTCGGTTTTTTTTTTCTAAAGGAGGAGTTATGGAAATTTGGGCAGCTCTCAGAAGCAGAAGACCATTGAGAGTGGTGGGTTGGGTGAACTCTTCCTTAATTGGGGAGTTTGAGTTTGTTGTTAATTTATCAGCCGTGCTGCAGCAGCTTATGCAGTTTGAAGTTTTGATCTAAACTGGATGGAATCTCTAGATTTGGTCCGGCGACGCCGATGACGGTCGCCCGGAAATAAGGACTAACTTTTACGACCGAGGTAACGAAGCGAAAGGTTCCGTGTAGCAGCTACTTCCTATAGATGGGAAAAAAGTTTTTCTTCTGCCGAAGCCACTACTTACTTTGCGACAAGTGAGTGCATTCCCGGTGACATTTGTGTGTCGGTTTTTCACTTCTCTCGATAGATAGTGCTGCATCGGAAAGCTTTCAGAAGTGTGCTGCTATGTATAACTTTGTGATAACTAGTGGCAGAAGCACGTGTAGGCGTCCTGGTTTACAGCCACAAATAGATGCTGCAGTTCAAAGAATGTTATACAAATGAACCAATCAAGATGCTCCTCCAATTTGGAAAATATTCTGATTTGTGAAATTACGTTAAAGGAAGTTTACTTTCTGTTTCAACTTGAAGAAGTTGAGAAACTTTAGTTCAGCTTTTTAATTTTTCCTTTTTTTTTTCAAATTTAGATCCCTTCTTTTTTTATTACAATCGTAATCAGTGTCGACAAAAGCTCGAGAAAATTATACTAGCCTTTAAGACAGTTGAATTTTCTCTTTCGGTTTCTCCCAGTCTGCGGTTGATTTGTGACAACCACAACAACATCAGCGACCGCAACAAAACTTCAACCTTAAGCTCTCCCATAGTTTCTCCCTAAAGAACGACGGACATGAATGTTAATATTTCTGGGCACCTTTTTTTTTGAACGCGGTGGTTGAAAAATTTTGCACGCGAAGATTATTCCATCCGCAACAACCGCCAAGGGAAGAAAAACCGACCATAAGACCGACCATAAACCAGTTGCTCGTATCATCCAGCTTATACCTACCCGTCAAGGGATCCGCTGATAAAATTTGTGCTTTCTCATCTTTGCGTTTTCCTCCACTTTGCGTGTGGAACGATGTTCCTGACTAAAAATAATTGTCTGAAGGTGCTCCAGGAGTTGAAAATTCTGTCAGCTTTTCTGTTATTACTACTCGATGCAAGTTGGAGTAGGAAAACACATTAGAAAATTATTAGACGTGAATTACTCCGAAGGCGTCGAAAAGCTTATTGGATCACAATTCTTATCAAAACCAATGTTCTTTACAACTTACTTGTTCACTTTAGGTATTCTAGATTTCCCGTGTTCCTACGTTTACCCAAAATTACGGGTTCAGCAGTTTGGCCTAATGGCTATTCTCCTTAACGATCTTTAGGCCTGGTATCTATTCGACCAAACTTCTGTTCGACTAAACATCAATAGTGCGCTGGGTTAATTTAGCATTACAACCTTCACCTTATGACATATCAGACCTGGTATTGTATTCGGCCTCATGACCATGGTCAAATTGCAATTTGATCTTACGCTATTCGGCCGAACAAAATTTGGCGTAGAGTCCAATTGCGTAAATCATTCTTCGGTCTAATGTGTGAATCCCGTCCGTAATAGACATCACGATCCGGTTCGAAGGACCAAGTGTTTATAACTCATATAACGACCGATCCCTCAATATAAATCGCCCAGCAACGGCATACTTATAAATTATAAGTATGCCGTTGCTGGGCGATTTTTATTGAGGGATCGGTCACTTGTAAGCGTGAAGTTTCCCTGAATCTATGAACCTGTTCGCAGACTTCATCTGTGTAGCGTGTAATACTTTCTTGAGTTGAGACCTATTCATACAAGATGATTTAAGAGACATAATAACCAGGCGTAAAATCAAAGCTCTCCTGCCCTTAAAGCATTGATAAAAATGCTTATGCCCTATAAAAGCTTTTCATCGTTGCGTAGGTGCGTACAAACCAAGGATCTGGAGAAGGCTGCAGCTCTAGCACTTCGGGACCTCTTCACGAAGGATCATTATGTCTTCAAACAGGATGGCGCATCGGTCAACAAGGCGAATAACGTCAAGGCGTGGCGTTGGAAGAATTGGGCTGATTTTCTCGATTAGTCTTATAGTGATCTCCCAGGTACGCGGATCTTAATCCCTGGACATTTATGCATGATTGTATAGACTGGCCAAGTTGAGCGTTGATGATGGACAATATTTCTTGCGTGAGCTCTCATTACGTCGCACAGTGCGTTGAAGGTATGGGATACCGGTACAAAAATCAAAACTGCTGGTTTTTGGCGCTTTTACTCATACATGTCATATAGAAAGTTGTTGGAAATGATGTGAGCTATTATTGGCATGAATGGCGTATGTTAACACAATGTTCACAAAAGTGACTCATATACATATATGCATGAAAAAATCGTACAAAATGATTTTACCTTTTAAACAGTATCTCAGATCAGAATAGAAATTTATTCCGTAAACTTTGTTTTTCGTGATCGCAAAAGTAGCTTAAACGCCATTTTTAACAAAAATACCATAAAAAAACACGTGTTTGGTGACGATTTTTTCGCAAATTGAGATATTTCTTTCTATGCAGTATTTTTGCCCTCTTTTTCTAATATCTGAGGTGAAAGAAAACTGAATAATCAACCTTTCTGCTTGGAACGACCAGTCTTCCACCCTCTAAAACAAGACTAGTGAAAAATTTATTCTGATAATTTTATGTTAATATACCTAAGAGACGATCGAAGTTGTCTGAGACTCCTATATAAGAATCATTTTATGCCAGCTTAATGGGCAAACAAGGGCATCTGGAGATAAAATCTACTGTTCACGCCATTAGTTTATACGTAATCACTAAAGTGTCTCAAAAGTCATATGGTTAAAGCTTATTTCAAATTAGGGTTTGTTTTCTCAATTTCAAAATAGTAAAGCATATTCAGGATTTTTCCAAGCTTAGAAGTGTAAAATTCTTTATTAATAGAAGGTTTCATATAAATAATGGTTAACAAATGTTCTTTTCGCTTCGATGGATCAGCTGAATGCCATTCTCAAAACATAGGGCATTTTAAACAGTCAAAATATCATCTAGAAAAACGTAAATATCTGTAAAACGGGCAATTTCGGGCAGCTGAAACCGCTTTGAGCTTTTAAAGGACACTATAATCGATAACTGGGGAAAAAACCAGAGAGCTATTTTGATTACTACTATTTTTGTAATGCCCAATTGAAGTTTGAATCACTCATTTTAGTGGTTTGTGCCAACGTAAGAACTTTTAACTACACAAATAACACACGACGTATTACAGGACACGACACTTAACGTTCTTACTAACGGAAAAAAAAGGAACTAAAATTACCTTTTTGTCGACCGGTTTCGGGCTCGATGTTGCCCATCTACAGGACGATGTCCGACTGATTCCGCAGAAGAAAAACACTAACACAGCATCATACTATCACGTAGTATTTGTCGAAGAGGGGTTGGTTTTTATACATTTTTGTTTGCCAAGTTGAAAAGCGGCGAAATGATAGGCGCGTCATCCTCGTTCATTAAAGGCCTCTCTGAAGTCGTGATGTACATCGATTCCCAGGCATTTAAATGTGACGCTTTTCGAACACATTTTTTGAATTTCACCTTTTCCCAATCTATGGAATGGTTGAATTCTGATGCATGGGCGGCTACACTGGATTCGTTGGATCTGTTGTTTTCTACGGCATTTTTATGCTCCTTTATCCGTGTTTTAAATTTGCGCCTTGTTTGGCCAATATAGACCGCCGGGCAGGCCTCGCAAGGTATCTCGTAGATACCAGATCTTTCCTCCGGAGGCACCTTATCCTTTAGTGAAACCAAACAATCTTTTAGGGTGTTGGAACTTTTGTAAGCCACTTTCAAACCGTGGTTGGAGAGGATCTTCCGAATGCCATTGGTCAGTGGTGGGTGGAACGGCAAACTGACCCTTTGGGATTCTTCCTTTTCTGGTTTGAAAGTGGTGGCATTACTTCGGAACCTTTTTCTTTCGTGTTTGCGTAGGATTTTATACACGAATTTTTCGTCATAACCGTTCAGATTGGCCGCCAATAAAATCCTTTCTTTTTCGCTTTCAAACTCACTGTTTTCCATCGGTATGTTGAACAAACGGTGTGCCATTGAATGAAACGCGGCTTGTTTTTGTGCACCAAAATGATTTGAATCTACCGTTATGTAGCGATCGGTTGATGTCGGTTTTCGGTAGATTCCAAATTTCACCGTGCTATCATCTTTTCTGGAGATGAGCAGGTCGAGAAAAGGGAGTTTTCCATCCACTTCTTTTTCGACGGTGAATTTGATCGAGCTGTGTTGGCTATTCAAGAGCTCAAGAGTTTGTGGGAGATATCGTTCTTTAACTGTGGCGAAGATATCGTCGACGTAGCGCCACCAAACTCGGGGGAAAAGTTTTTCCCTTTTTTCGAGATCGCCTTCAAAATCGCTCATGAACAGCTCAGCGAGCAAAGGGGAAAGTTCATGAGCGATTTTGAAGGCGATCTCGAAAAAAGGGAAAAACTTTTCCCCCGAGTTTGGTGGCGCTACGTCGACGATATCTTCGCCACAGTTAAAGAACGATATCTCCCACAAACTCTTGAGCTCTTGAATAGCCAACACAGCTCGATCAAATTCACCGTCGAAAAAGAAGTGGATGGAAAACTCCCTTTTCTCGACCTGCTCATCTCCAGAAAAGATGATAGCACGGTGAAATTTGGAATCTACCGAAAACCGACATCAACCGATCGCTACATAACGGTAGATTCAAATCATTTTGGTGCACAAAAACAAGCCGCGTTTCATTCAATGGCACACCGTTTGTTCAACATACCGATGGAAAACAGTGAGTTTGAAAGCGAAAAAGAAAGGATTTTATTGGCGGCCAATCTGAACGGTTATGACGAAAAATTCGTGTATAAAATCCTACGCAAACACGAAAGAAAAAGGTTCCGAAGTAATGCCACCACTTTCAAACCAGAAAAGGAAGAATCCCAAAGGGTCAGTTTGCCGTTCCACCCACCACTGACCAATGGCATTCGGAAGATCCTCTCCAACCACGGTTTGAAAGTGGCTTACAAAAGTTCCAACACCCTAAAAGATTGTTTGGTTTCACTAAAGGATAAGGTGCCTCCGGAGGAAAGATCTGGTATCTACGAGATACCTTGCGAGGCCTGCCCGGCGGTCTATATTGGCCAAACAAGGCGCAAATTTAAAACACGGATAAAGGAGCATAAAAATGCCGTAGAAAACAACAGATCCAACGAATCCAGTGTAGCCGCCCATGCATCAGAATTCAACCATTCCATAGATTGGGAAAAGGTGAAATTCAAAAAATGTGTTCGAAAAGCGTCACATTTAAATGCCTGGGAATCGATGTACATCACGACTTCAGAGAGGCCTTTAATGAACGAGGATGACGCGCCTATCATTTCGCCGCTTTTCAACTTGGCAAACAAAAATGTATAAAAACCAACCCCTCTTCGACAAATACTACGTGATAGTATGATGCTGTGTTAGTGTTTTTCTTCTGCGGAATCAGTCGGACATCGTCCTGTAGATGGGCAACATCGAGCCCGAAACCGGTCGACAAAAAGGTAATTTTAGTTCCTTTTTTTTTCCGTTAGTAAGAACGTTAAGTGTCGTGTCCTGTAATACGTCGTGTGTTATTTGTGAAGTTTGAATGTTCATTTTCTTGAAATATAAAATACGCTTATCGATAACAGCTTCATATTTGTATATATGGAAATAAATCACAGAGATAACCCCTCAAATGTCTTCTACTTACTTGCTTCTTCAGTTTCCACTGCGGTTAACACATTAAAAACCACCAACAAATTAGAGAAAAAATAGTAAAATTGAGTATTTTTTTCTGAAAAAAAACTGTGCACGTGTTGCGTTGAAACTAACCGACAATATAAGTCTGATACAGGCATATAAGTGCTACCACGTGATTACTTATATACATGCAGCACACTTCAAACATATATGAAAAGCACCGCCCACTTGATTTGGTGAAATGAAAATTTCGAATTTTTGATTTTTGTCTATGGGATGCTTGCGTCGTATCAAACAAATTGTAAACAAAGAGTTTTATTACGAAAAAATACAAAAACTCACATAAACTAGCCGCAAATTCTTTCCATTTAGAATATTTGTAGCCTGGACAACATATTCTATATCTATATATATAAAAATGAATTTCTGTCTGTCTGTCTGTCTGTCTGTCTGTCTGTTCCCTATAGACTTGGAAACTACTGAACCGATTTGCGTGAAACTTGGCAGGTGGGGTTGTTGGAGGCAGGGGAAGGTTCTTATTATGGTTTGAGACCCCTCCCTCTCTCATGAAGGGAGGGAGGGGCCTCCCAAACAAAAGAATATTTTTGGCATAACTCGAGAACCCATCAAGCAAATGGTATCGAATTTGGCATAGGGTGGTATTTGGGAACGAGGAATATTTCTATGAATATAAGGTACCCCTCCCTCCTCTCAGTGGGGTGATAGGAAGGGGGGAGGGGAGCTACCTTACAATTTTTCATAAAACTCGAAAACTAATCAAGATATTGGAACCAAATTTGGCACGGGAAGGTATTTGAATATGAAAAATATTTCAATGATTATTTGAGACCCCTCCCTCTTTCCAGTAAAAAGGGGGAGGGGCCTCTTTCATATTTTTTTACATAACTCAAAAACTAATAAAACAAATGGAACCAAATTTTGCATGAGAAGGTAGTTGGATACGAAAAATATTTCTATGATTATTTGAGACCCCTCCCTCTTTCCAGTAGGGAGATATAAAGGGGGGAGGGGCCTCTTTATATAATTTTTTACATAGCTCAAAAACTAATTAAGGAAATGGAACCAAATTTGGCATGGGCGGGTATTTGGGAACGTGATATGTTCTAATGATTGTTTGAGACCCCTTTCTTCTTCCATCGAGGAGAAAGAAAAGAAGGAGGGGAGTTTCATACAGTTTTAACTGCATAACTCAAGAACTATAACAGCAAATGGAACCAAATTTGGCATGGAACGATATTTGGGTACGAGAAATGCTTCTATGAATATTTGGTATCCCTCACTCCCTCACTCCTTCAAAGAGATGGATGAAATGGGGGAGGGGAGGTTTCCCTTACTGGAGAGTTGATTGATCTGAACCATATTTGGCATGTGAGAGTATTTGGATACGAGAAATGTTTCTATTATAAATTGAAGCCCCAAATTTTTTTTCAGCGGAAAGATATAAAGGGGGAAAGGGGGGCATCCATACAATTTTTTTGCATAACTCGAGAATAAATTCAGCAAATGAAATTAAATTTGGCACCAAATAGTATTTGAGAACGAAAAATAGTTTTTCTATGTGAAACAATTCTTTTCTTGCAGTAGGATGATAGAATTGGGAATATAAAAAGGGAAGAGAAGGCTTATATTTTACTTTTTTTTTTATAAAATTCGAGAAATGGACAAAACTTAACATGGAAAATCATTTTGCTATGATTCTATGGATATCTGACACACCATCCTCCTTTCAGTGAGTAGGTGCATAGAAGGAGGAAGGTGAGCCCAATACAATTTTTGTTAGCATAAGTTATCAATTTATGCAAACGAAACCAACAAATGGAAATAAATATGGCATGGAAAGGTATTTGTTTACGAGATATGTTTCTACGATTGTTATAGATATAGACTCCTACGCTTTACAGTTTAGAGAGTGGAAGAAAGGAGGATGCTCCTTATAAATTATATTGTAAAGCTTAAAAACTTATCAACCAATGGAGTTATATTTGATATAAGAGGATTTTTGGGCACGAAAAATGGGTATGATTATTAAAGACGACTACCTCCATTCAGCAGGGGGTGAAGGAAAGGACAGGGAAGGCTCTCTTATCAGTTTTTAGCATAAATCCAGAGAATATCAAGCAAAAACAACCATATTTTATAAGTTAGATTGTTTGCGTACGATAAATTTGGGACCCTCCTTAAAGAAGCAGATTAAAATTATCAGATCTTTTACACCAATTGATAGATCAAAATTCAGAAAATTACTTTATGTCATCTTTGTGTTGCAATTCGAAACTCCAACTGCAGCTCTCATTTTAAGCAGTTTTAAAATAAAGCCAACAAAACAATAAAAGTTTGAATAATTTCTGAAAATATCATTTGTTTTGGAAAGGTGTAGCAAAGCACACCGGGTCAGCTAGTGTAAAATAAAAATTTAAAAGTTGTTTTGATAACTTTTGCAGCAGTTTTCTGCGAGTTTTTCAGATGGTTCATACGACTTAATGAAAGCTCACGCGAGATTTATAACCTTATTTATCATGGTCATTTCCAAGATTTTGGAAGAGATGCCGATAGGATTGGTGCTTGTCACGTGTAAATTTTTCGGAAAATGTTTCAAGCACGCCATACAGGACACATTGGTAGGTGCTCTCAGCTAGGTGAATGTTGTCGATTAACATAGCTTCAATCAAAATATACTCAGAAAAAAAAATTACTTGTAGGGTAAGTGAGCCTAATTTCGCTATATTTTCTCAGAGGTTTTTAGATTTGATATTATTACGCCGAACCTTTAATACTTAGATATACAATTTTTTGATAACTAAGTTCCAAATTTTTTTTCTGAACTCTGTTTTGGTCTGAAATAATAATTTCAAGCCTTAATTTACGAACAATATCATGTTTTATAAAGTTTGTCGTTCCTAATATGGCACTAATTGTTCCTAATGTTAACATATGAGGAAAAATGTATCACCGTACCCAATATTACACTATTTGTTCCTGATTTTGCATACGGGTCTGTTTTTTTTTTTGAATACTTTAATGAGAAAAATCTCAAAACTTACCTTTTTATAAATTTTACATCGTTTTGGAATATGAATAGAGAAATAAGGACTATATAAATCCTACATAATATTCCGTTACGCTAGTTTTGAAGAAAGTAGTGGATGTTGAGCTTATTAAAATTCAAACTTTTACTTTTCCAATGGATACATTTCAGCACCAACATGTGAAAAGGGTATAAAAGACAAAGTAAACAAAACCCGTTTTCAGCGGATTCAAATAGCCCAATAAGAGCTCTACTTAACAAAAAAACCGTTTTTAGCTTTTCAGTTTTCGTAAGATTTATAATGCAGTTTGAGTAAAGGATCTAAAACAATAAGAGCAATAAAATGAGATTATCCTCACACAGATTGTTTTATACACCCTTTACTCCACAACAAAGCAAACGGTCTAGATCAGGGGTGAGCAACCCGCGGCCCGCGGGCCGCATGTGGCCCGCGAGACCCATTTGTGCGGCCCGCGAAGCTTTTTTCAAATTTTTATGACTTAACTTTTTTCTACAATGGATATTTGAGAAAATTTCAAATTGTTGACTTTTTTCTGGCATTTTAAGCTGTTATTATATTCTGTTCAAGACTTAAATGCAATATTGTTCGGTGACAAAACGTAATATTTCAGTATTTTTTTATTCAGCATACTTTTTTTCCTTATTAGGTATTTAATTCCAACCACTTTCAGAGCAAAATCAATTAAAGTGAGTCGGAAGAACAGCCAATAATCGGAATCTACACATGATCAAAGGAATTTCGAAGCCGGTTTAGTGAAGTCATTATTTCCATTTCAAGCAAAATAAAGTTGAATAATAAAAAGTATGCTCAGCAAATTTTTTTTTAAATTATTCTATCCGATTCGGCAAAAAGGTTTGTTCTGTTAGCATTCAAATACTGGCAAAAAATTGAACCAAAACTTGTCATAATTTTTTTATTTTTGAATATTGACGAAAATTTCGAAAGTTAAATAATAATGCCTGAAGTAACAATTTTAGATTATTTATCAACATGAATCAAGCCACAAAAGTTATTAGTTCTTGATAAAAAAAACAATAGATATCTGAAATCCTGTGGTTCCACCCAAAATATCGTTGACCAAACTATGCTTTTTTCAGAAATTTGATAGAAACTTTATCACAAACATCGGTAAATTGAGTTATTTCACTTATAATTCGCCACCCTCATTACCAAAGTCAAAATAAAGCTTTAGAAATCAAATCGCAATGATATCTAAATATGATAAAAAATGTGGATAAAAATTCTAAAATCAAGAACGTAGTTTTGAAGAAAGTTTCTTAAATATATGTATTTCACAAATCAAATCGCAATGATATCTAAATATGATAAAAAATGTGGATAAAAATTCTAAAATCAAGAACGTAGTTTTGAAGAAAGTTTCTTAAATATATGTATTTCACATACATAAATTGTACATTTTTCTGTGATTTTGCAAACCTTGCTCAACATCTGATTGCAATGATCCAATTCAGAACTTCAATTTAAAAAACGGGTTTTTTAACGTTTGTAGGAAAAAAAATCTATGCTTTGAGGAGAAGTTTGAATTGTGGATAAAAAGTCAAATCTCGATGCAACGTCCAACGCTGAGAAGACTGTGATTTCTTTAAAAAAATATTTATCACACTCACTGTGGTAGCTCCAGAAGATTTTTAAATGGAAGTGATGGCGAACAGTATCATCGGTTTTAAAGAATATTGTAAGAACGAATGTTTGCCAAGAATTACTATTGGAAAATTGAGAGAATTTAAAAATGACAAAGATTTAGCGAGGTACCTTTTCAATATCGAGTATTTAAAAAGCTGTGATGAATTACTGTTTTTGGACAAGTGAATTTTTTTATCATTTCTTTTTCAGTTTTTTTTTC
Organism: Uranotaenia lowii; assembly: GCF_029784155.1. Lineage (NCBI taxonomy): Eukaryota > Metazoa > Arthropoda > Insecta > Diptera > Culicidae > Uranotaenia > Uranotaenia lowii. The sequence goes on along the minus strand of NC_073693.1, from coordinate 299,203,126 downwards.
GCCAAAACTTTGTAGTTCTGAAAGATGATGTGAAGCTCTGATAATTATCACAAAAAAAAATATTTTAGGTGCGGCCCGCCTACAAGATTTCAAATTGAAATTGGCCCGTTGGTTCAAAAGGTTGCTCACCCCTGGTCTAGATCATGGGTGGCCAATATTTTCAACAGGCGGGCCAATTTTCAGAAATGAGATTGGCTGGCGGGCCAAAAAAACAAATAGTTCTGGAGTATTCTTAGACAACAAATAATAATAGATTTTTTGATAACTCAAGAGAAAAAACATTTGCTTAGTTCACATCGAGTAAAGAGTCATCATAATAAATAATTTTTGTTACTTACATATTCTTACAATGCTTGCTCCATTTGAAAAATAGTAGAAATAATACGCAATACGAAATAGTTAACCCTTCCAACTTATGTATGTAAATTTTTTCAAGAGATTTAAAACCTCCTCGGTTTTTCCATCTCAGAAATGGCAAATCGCGTAACTACAATAGACATTTAGTCAATTGTATGGTCTCCAAATTTAGAAAAATTACCGCCCATTTGCCAATTTTTTAAGTTCACCGTTCTCCTAGGAAAAATTAGAAAAAAAATTATAAAAAAACGCAGAATGGAATTTTTGACAAAAAAATTTAGAAAAAAACGGAGTATGGATTTTTTTCAAAAAAATAACGTTTACAAGCTTTTGACATTTAAAAGATTTTTTTTAAATAACATTGATTTTTCAAAGTACGGACCTCAACCTCAACTCTTTTCAAATTTTACAGTTTCTCGATTCGACAAGTGTATTGGGAAGCTTCCACAAACAGGATGAATACGAATTTGATTGTTTTAAATTATTGCATCTTTTTAAAGTGAATATTTAGCTAAAAAAAGAGGTTCTTCTGAGCAATTTATCAGTACCAAATCGTTTCTAGTTGAACTCTACTACCCAAAAGTAAATTTTATCTAGTTTTTCATTATTAATGAACATAAATACAGAGCACGTTGCCAATTGAAAAATATTTTGATTTGGTTTTATTTTCATTTTCTGTTAAAGCTTAGCAAAAAATAAAAAAATGGAAAAAATACAGAGCAAACTTTCGATATTTTCCATGAATTTGAAAAGTTATTAAATTTTGATGGATGAACTAAGTTGATGAAATACAATACAAAAACCCAATCGGAAAACATTAAAAAATGAGTGATGGAATTAACAGATAATGTGTTAAATACCGTACAAATTTAATAATTTAAAAATTGTAATTGTAATTGTTTTTTTTTATTCAGTGACCGTCACTTTTTTGTAAAATTATATGAGGCCGTCAGAGCCAGGAGTATAAGTGCAAAAATGATCAATTTTGAGTAAATAATGCTAATCGATTCTCCATGTTTCAAATTAGATCTGGTGTTTTTTCAGATTTTGAAAATTATAATCGCATACTTTTACGTTTAAAAGAAAGTTGCAAATGTCCAAAAAATGTATGAAAAATGGCCAAACACAACTTATTAAAAGCGTGTTTTCTCGAAATAAGTTTTTATACTCTTTTACCCATTTGACTTATATCAGTACAAAAAGATTTTCAGATTTTTGTTTTAAATTTAGTTGGTGTATAGTCAAATACATGTATCCAGACCAAGAAAAACGTTTAATTCTTACAACATAGTTTTCCAAAATAAGCTTCGCGGGCCACAAAAAGTTGGCCCGCGGGCCATGGTTTGGCCACCCATGGTCTAAATGCAAAAAATCATAAGGGGAAGAATGCGGAAAGCTATTCACTCACTCCTGTAGCTAGAACCATAAGCCTTTGTTAAAAAATAGGGGAAATTTTATCTTCATCTCACTCACACATATGAGACAAAGCAAAGGGTGTATAAAACATTTAGACGAATTTCATAGTCCAGCTAGGGTCTATAAACAATTGCGAGCTATTATTCCATGAAAACACCGTCGTATCGATAAAAACATATTTAGAATGATCCTACGCACCGTTTTGACCATATGGACTTGGAAGATTCCTCGTGAATTTAAATTAGCGATTAAAAACAGATTGCCAAATTTTCAAACGCGTTTTTCTCGAAACGTCATAAATGAACATAGACCCTTTTCACGTGTTTGTGCTGATTTATTTTATTACAAAAAATAGAAAATTCATTGAAAAGGATACAAATAAGTACAGTCAAACAGAGCATCATGCAACAGCATGGTCCGATGCAACATTTATGTACCACAACACTTATTTAAATTTTATTTTAATATAATGTAATAAAATTTTCATTTAATGATAACAAAACGATGATGCCATAATTTCTCACATCGTGAAATAGTTTTTAACAGTTTTTGATTCTCATGGAAAATCATGTTCCGAGTTGTATGCAAAGAAAATTTACACCGGTCTCGATAGCGATCAAGCAGCTTCAAGCTGTAATTTTATTAATTAGGATTAGATCTAAAATACGTATCTAATATAATATCAAACTTATAAATCAGTGTTGGAAGTAACTTATCCTACAACCGGAACAGTTCTAATACGGTTCTTGTATGCTGTTAACAAACAAAGAATTAGCTTAAGCCGTTTCACATGAAGTTAGAATAGCAAACCTGGTAAGTTACTGTACGGCTTAAGTCAAGCTAGCTTACTTGGCTGGGAGAGCCGTAATGGTTCTTAATCGAACTGTTTGCTTCTGCTAAGTAAACGAAAGGGAGTTAGCATGAACTTTTCTGTTTCACATGTGGCAAAGTAAATTAACCTTATAAACTGTTAAATACGCGGCTTGGAATAGCAGAGTTCTACACTCAGCCGGAAGAGCCGGAACAGTTTCAGAATAATCAAACTAGCTGGTGCTGCTGGGAAACATAGAGGTTAGCATTTAGCATGTCCGTTTAGCAAGCAGCGGGAAGAACGAACCTGGTGGACTGATGTAGGAACTTTTCACTTATTACCACAATTCAGTTCACTGCTTTTAGCGATTAAGATTATTTAAATTTAAGACTATAGTTTAGGTAGGTAGGTTATATAATAATTTAGCTAGATTTTTCAATTTTGCATGCACTTTGCGCGGGTGGTAGAAAATGTTTTCCGGAACTCGTCTTTTCCAAACGCGAGACATCTACGGCTGGCCACTGAACTGTAGTTTGGCATTTGGCGTCGCGTCGCTTCAAATTGGCAGTGCTCCCAGTTGTCAACAATCAAATAAATAGAATTTTTTACATTTTATGATGCCTTAAAAAACTTTACACAATGTGACGGATTGGCTTAATAATATTACCTAAAACATTATATTGATTTTATTATCCTATATCAACACTGTTGGTGTATGAATATTTTTCGGACAATCATTAAATTTTTTAATATAAATATTTTTAAAATTCCGTTACCAGTCTGGGCTAAAATGCATTGACATGCAAATCAATGATTTACAGTTAAAAATCTTATTTCCATATGCTAGAATATGATGTAAAATTTGTTGTAGTATTTTTTATCCCTAAATGTATACAGCCCCCTCAAGCATTCTTTTAAAAAAAATCTTTGACAGAAAAAATATAGACTTTAATTCTAACAAAATCAAAAATAACTGCAGACTTTATGTGTAACAACATCACAAATATGTCAAAAATTATAATTATTAAAACTTTTTTTTTCATTATTAATTAAAAACAAAGGTTTTTGCAACTTACCCCTTTTTCTTAGTAGGGTGAAAATCGCAAGTTATGTAAATTTAAAAATAACTGGTGGAACTATGTTAATTTGATATCCCTTTAACCTTGAAACTTTCGATGTACAAATGGTAGGGTTATCTGTGGACATTAGGTTTTTAGAAGGCATTGAATTTGAAAAGTGTTGCAGTATACCCCAGATGACGGTATACAACGTATTTTATTGAGATTTTTTTAAATTTTTCCTTTCGATTCTGTTTTTGTTGAGAAGCTCTCTGTAACTTGATGGTTTCCTTCTCTGTCGCGAAAGGTGCGTTCTTTACAACCTGGCGAAAATATTTTTTCAACATTTTTAGCTTTGAGATACACTGAAGTAAAAAAATCATGTTTTACTAGCTCAAAACACTTTATTTTAACCGATCGTTGAAAATAAAGTTAAAACACAATTCAATCAATTTTATTTATTTTAAATACATTCTATGACTTTGATATAGTTTGGAAAACTTTGACTATGTCCATAATTAGGAACACATTGAAAATAATGTTCCTAACTGTGGACATATGCTATTTTTAGTTTTTACACGTAAAAAACATGGTTCTAACAAACTTATTACTTAAAACATGATAAAAAACATTCCGACGAATAATTTAAAAAAAATCGGTTGATTAATTTAGCTTTTATCTTCCATTATAAACAGATGTTTTTTAAGAAGCTTGCTAACAATTCCATTCAATTTGGACATACTTTGAAACAATACAGATTTTACGAAAAATCCTGTGAGTTAGAAAACTAATTTGATTGTAAAATGAAAGTTCACATGATCCGTTACATTATCATTTTTTTTATAATTGTGATAAGTGAAAAATAACGTCAAAAACAGTAGAAAATATTTTCTTTATCGATTACACTCGATTTTTACACAAATTGTATGTTGAATATATAGCAAACCAGCGATTCGCTTCGGTGGCGCATAATAGAGCATGTAATGATTGTACAACGTTTTTCAGTCAGGTCAGCGACTCTGGTTTTGCCTTTGGGAGAGACAACGACCATTTCCTAGGACGGCACTTCTCCCCCTGTGCCCCTTGTGATTTTGGAGCAGGTCACAGTATCTTCCCTATGTTATATCTTCTTAAGTGGCTCCATAGAGTATGTTTTATAAAATTATTTTAGATCACGGTCAAAGCATTACTTTTACCTCTGATGAACTTTTACTTACCTTTTTAATTTAAAACTAGGGTGAAAGATGTCACTGAACTTTTCATTGATAAAAAATTAATTGTGAATGGAAATTGATTGATTGCACTAAGGTTACACAAAAACCTTGTAAAACTACCAAAGCATTTTCGTTCAACATTCATTAAAACAAGCGTTTTTGATTGAAAGCATGCATCAAATACTGCTTCAAATCGATAGATTTCGGTTTAATTTAAAACACATTCTTCACCAATGCCCAGGTTAATACCGGAAAATGGACTGAGGTAGATAAGGGTTAGGATTCATAAAATTCCGAAAAAAATCCATTTTCATCCGGTTTGAACAACTACGACGACGATGGCTTGTGTCTAGTTTTGCTTGAACAAAATGCCGTTATTGTTGTGTGCCGTAGAGTTAATTCTTGGCTTCTACATTATGAAGCCCGAAAGCGGCCCTCCAGAAAGACGGAGGAAGACCGGTGCTGTTCTCGATAAATAAATAATAAACTAGTCCTGGCTGCCGGTTTTTCCTGCCTAGAATCCCACCAACAGGCGAAAGCGTTAAAGTTTAGAGCGGCTCCCCAAAAACCGAAGAATTCATTGGCCCCGGGCCAGAAAGAGGCTGCCAAAGTTATATCTTTTGCTGCTCACGCCCCAACAACAATAACAACAACGTCGACCTACGCTAAACCAATAGAAAAGTTGAGAAAACCGGCACTCTAGTCAAGTCACTGGCAGATAGATAGGCAAAGCTGCGGCGCTCATCGACAGCACAAAAGGTGTGAGTTGGGTTCTGCTCCGGCATTCAAAACTTTTCTCAATTAATAAATTTTGGCCTTTGGCACTTCGACAGATATACACACATGTGCCGGTTGCTTGCTTGCTTGCTACAAACGGAATCCGGAATGGCATGGCGGAAAAGTCGAACTACTCTCTGGAGCCACCTCACACAAAACATATACGAGGCGGAGAACCTAAAGCTATCTCTGTAGCTTCCGTCCGTCCGGGACATAAATTTTCCACTCGGGCGAAGTATCTTCACGAAAGCGGCAGCGGCAAGCCTCTGGAAAGCCGTCTCCTTCCATGTGTGGTGGCGATGCTGCTACGGAATCGAAAGGGATCAGACTCGGCCTCTCGAACAAATCGAACACGAAAGGATACGGCTAATTTGTCGGCGGAGAGTCAATTTTCATCACAAAACGCCGGGACTATCCCCACTTTCCTTCCTCCCCATCATGAGTCATTTTGATTTACCGTGTGTGAGGGACTAAGTTTTGATAGTTAGAAGTTTTTCTGTTCCTAGTAATTTCCGAAACGGTAAACAAAGCTAAAGGGAGGTGAGTTTGCCTTCTTGAAAGATGCTGCCTTCTTCATTCATTCATTGAGCCACCCACTCATGCAAACTATTCCAAACTTCAAGTTGTTTTATTTAGCTGGAAGGAGCCGGGTTGGAAAGAAATTTTAAATTAAATTTCACCCTTGGAAGCATCCATCATCTTGGTGCTGGGGATCGATGTTAGTGCAGGGAATTTAATTTAGAAGAGAAAAAAATTAGATCAACATTCCGGTTGCTCTCCAATATGGGATTAATCCTGGATTGGACCAAATTGTTGTTCCCTCTGTAATTTATTTTTGGTCGATCTAATCGATGGAAACCATAACTCAAACCAGAAATTTATCACCTATAATAATATATTTTTGAAGACCAAATTTCCAAATACAACTTTCAACCGACAATAACGACCCCACTGCAACTGAACTCAAGCAAAAGTTCAAAAACCGTTTTCAGGGGAAAAAAAACTTTCCGATGCTCAATAAATTCTAAAATAATCGGCCGCCTGCCATAGACACAACACACAAACCATTCCGTTACATTATTGAGTTATCTATAGAAAGCGAAAAAACTTATTCGGAACGCCCCCGAGGTTAC